>NC_030422.2:25027599-25232599 GCF_001660625.3 Ictalurus punctatus
TTGCAGGTTTTTGTGGGTCCTGGCAACCTGTAGTAAATCAGGGCTTAAGTATTAACTAGATGGCTATAGTCTCAAACTTATTCTTATTTCCAATTTCTTACTTTTTCTCCCCTCCTGTGGCTCTGCCTCTTATTTCCAGGCAAATACTATAACTATGACAGCAGTGGGCGAAATATGTCCAACAGTGTGATGTCTGACCAATGTGCAGGCCAGTGGTTCCTCGGGGCATCTGGATTAGGAGATGAGGAGTTTGAGGTTGGTTCTGTTGTCCTTTTCAGAAAAATAAGACTGTTATTCTTGTAGGGCTTCTGCTTTGCCATGAACACACTGGCCTCACTGCACAAGCATACACTTTGATGATGCAGGCCAGAAAACACTAATGTGGCTTTTAATTGAATCTCAAACATTTCTATGAATCTCTCCATTATTTTGAAGAAACCAGAACTGTTTTTTAAAGCCAGCTTGATTTTCCAGATGATGCAGAATTTCAAACTGAATGGGCACACAGGGCCCTATCTCTTTTTAATTTAATTTAATTTAATTTGTTTAAATTTAAACCTTTCTAAAGCTTTTACAAGTTCCTAAGCTGCAGAAAATTTTGCTTTGTACATCCTAACAGAAGAATAAATACAAATATAATACATAAATATAAATTCATTCTCAGTTTCTGTAAAAATGCATGGAATTCTAAAGTAAGAAAATCCCAGACATCTGGGGAAATCGTCTGCATTTTACAGAGAATGGGGTTTGGCTGTTCCACAGTGCAGTAAAAATGATGAGGCCAAAGAAGGATCAACATGTCAGGGTGATGCAACCTAAAGTGTTCACTAACCTTCTTTTGTAGAGCTCTAACACAGCAATTTCAGTTGAAGATCTTAGTGGAAATATGGAAAAATATAGTAATGTGCAGTGTATAGTGAGAATCTCCTGTTTAGTATTGTATTATACAAAATCACAGAAGTTAGAGGATGTTGGGAAAGTAAGAGGCAGGCTATTGATATGTTCTAAACTTACAGGTAAAACTACTTGAAGCATGTGTGAACACTGAATTGCCTTTTTAGTTTGCGTTATTAATCTTGATAAGTGTCGTGATACATCAATCAGTTTTTTTCCCTCCTTCGTTCTCTCTGGCAGGGCATCTTCCTCATGATGCAAACTGCTTTATAATGGTGTATGTGTGTGGCTTTGAGATGTATCATGTACATTATACTGTATTTCACAGTTTAACACGAATGTGTGCGTAACTCGGGCCAATTACTTTCCTCAAGGTTTTCCCTAAGGAGAAGATCTGCAGTGCGCTGAAAAGCATATTTGATCTGAACGTGATGAGCTTTGCAGGAGGACAGATGGGGGCTGTGAATGGCATGAGACCAGAGGGTGTGCCTGATCGCTCCAGCGTCCAGTCAGATGAGGTCTGGGTTGGTGTAGTCTATGGATTGGCAGCTACTATGATTCAGGAGGTCAGTATGGAGATTGGTGGACACATTTCTGGATAACATACACTCGCTGGCACTTTATTAGGAACACTTGCTCATTTCTGCATTATCCAAGCAACCAATTATGTGGCAGCAGCACAATGCATATTATCATGCAGATATAGTCTAAAGTTTTAGCTATTGTTCACATCAAATGACAGAATGGTGAAAAAAAAAATTGGACCTCAGTGACTTTCACCATGGTTTGTATGGTGATACCAAACAGACTGATCTTCTGGGGACAGGAATCGGAGCTTACAGTGGGCACATGCTCACCTACACAGTTGAATCTGCAGTTGATGATTTGAAAAACATTGTCTGGTCTTTTTCCAATCTTCAGCAGTCCAGTGTAGATGAACCGGTGTCCACTGTTAGCCTTAGATTCCTGTTCTTGGCTGACAGGAGTGAAATCCGGTGCTATAGCCCATCAATCTCAAGGTTCAACTTCATGCATGTTCTGAGATGCCTTTCAGCTCACAGTGGTTGTAAAGAGTGGTTCTTTGAGTTGCCATAGCCTTTCTGTCAGTTTAAACCAGTCTGCTCATCCTCCTCTGACCTCTCTCATCAACAAGGTGTTTCAACCCGCAAAACTGCCGCTCACTGGATGTTCGTTTTTCGTAGCATTCTGTATCATCTCTGTAGATGTGCATAAAAGTCCGAGGAGTTCAGCAGTTTCAAACCAACCCACTTGGTAACAACAACCATACCACTGTCAAAGTCACTTATTTCCCTATTCTGTTTGATGTGAACCTTAACTGAAGTGTTCCTGTGTCTGCGTGATTTTATGCATTGCACTGGTGCAACGTGATTGGATGATAATATAATTTCCTGATTTTGCAGGTGTAAGGGTTTCCCTTATAAAGTGGTCAGTGTATGTACTTTTAGAAGGTATCAAATTTGCATGCTACCTGATCTCGTATTGCCGTTTTATATGACCGGACTTCTTCATCCTCATTAGTATGTAATTGCTAATAATGTCAGCTGTCTGTACCCCGGTCTCTCAGGGTCTGTTAGAGGAAGGACTTCACACTGCTGAAGGTTGCTATCGGACAGTGTGGGAGCAGACAGGAATGGCCTTTCAGACTCCTGAGGCATACTGTGAAAAAGGGATCTATCGCTCCTTGGCTTACATGAGACCTCTCAGCATCTGGGCCATACAGCTGGCCCTGGACAATCGGACAAATGTGAGCAAGACTACGCAGCCAGACAGCGAGGCAGCTCGTTTACAGACGGCCTTACAGGATGAACCGGTTAAAGAGAATTGCCATTAATGACTGTGTGCATGATCTGATCTCATTGCACACTACTTTTCATCCCAGATTAAATGTTCATTAAAGCTGCCGTTTACTTCCCGCAGATAAATGCGTGATTCCATGTAGCAACTTTGAGTATAGTAATAGTGGTGCTTCTGTTTGGGGAAACAAGTTTTACATACAGTGGATGAACACATAATCTATACCCCTCAGACATGAGATACACTCAAGTCTTTAGCTAAAGCAGTGAGAGCTAGAGAGTGCAGGCATGAGTTTATGTATTTCTACAGTTAGAATGATGTATTTTAGTTTATGATTATCAAATATTTGCATTTAGCAATTTAATTGTTTTTGTCCATTTTATTATTACAACAGTTGTCCAACCCTGATAGTGTAATAATGCACACAAGACCGAGACTGAGCTGCCATGTTGATATGATTTAGACTTTTTGCAGTGGTTTGATTTACATTTGTATTCTGGAATGCATTGCATTGTGTGTGTGCATAAGTTTATCCATACATTTTGAAGGGCAGGGTGGAATGTAATTCATGAATAAACTTTAAAGTGTACTGGGATAATTCATATATTGGGACACCCTAAAAATTATTAAACTGCACTTTCATGTGTGTTGTTGTATCTGTCTGAATTTGACTGTACGTGCACATTGGAAGATAACTCCAAAACAGTAATTCCAGATAAGTCCAAAGCAGCATGTTTCAGCAGCTGTGTACTAGCAAAGCTGAAAGAAATTGAAAAAAGCATCCACCATGTTGAACAAAATAGTGAACATTAAATGGTCAATTGCATTTTTGGTATATTGCATAAAATAATCTATATTAGTTTACACTTTAGGCAGCAGTAAATGATGTACATAATTTGTCAGTGAAGACTTACAGCTATAACAAATATACCTGTTCATTAAGTAAGGTCTAGAGTCTAGAAAACAAAGCTATCTATGGATCCTCATGTTGAGGCAGACTATTTATTTGGCAGCACAGCCGAGATGTATGGTCAGTTACCACTTCATTAGATAAACCTTGGCTCCCTTAACATGCATGTGCTTTTTGTTGGTATACAGTTACTGAGTGTTGCTTTGCAAAGTTTGTCAGCCCTGCACTTTATATATATATGTATATAATCTGTTGTGCAACTTGGTCATCTTGTGGTCAGAAGCTGACCCTGGTGGAGGGCTAGATCATAATTAACACACTGTGCCTGGGGAGAGAGCTATAATCTCTAACTGTACACTATAAAGTGGACAAACAAGGTAGGTCTGTAATAAAATGGCCAGCAAGATACATTTGTATCGGTAGTACGCACACAACCATGTCATGTCCTACAGTCAATAACTGTACACCTAAAAAGTGAACTTATATTGCAGGTTCATACATTAATTTTAATTTTTAATGTTTGTTCTTGCGGGGGTCCACGCAGACTTCTCTATCCCGAGCCACGGAGTCAAGCTCCTCCTGAAAGGTTCCCAGAAGTTCTCAGGCCGGCCGAGGGATATAATCACGCCAGTAGGCCCCGAGTCAGATACAACACTAGTGGGAGCTGACCTGGGACTTGACCAGTGTGTAGACAGAAGATGGGTACACCTAATAAACTGTAACTGGGTGTATGTGGGGGCTGAACACGATTGTGGAACCACACGGTTATGTAAAAACAATGGCTATCAGCTCTTAAATAGCAATCAGGTAATGTTGTGGAAAAAGCCGTCCAAGAGAAGTCAAAAAAACTTCCAGAGACAGCAGTTATGGATGTCAAAAGAAATTAAACTGTATTTAAAACCATAACGTGAGACAGTCTGCAGAAATTCTAAATTCATGCAAAAATACATGGGCTTTTATACTCTTCTGTGACAGTGAGCTCATCCCTAGGCCGGGTTTTACCCTTTCTTCCTAAAAACAAACCAATCTCCTTCACCACAATTAATTATTCATGTCTATATGACGTGTATATGACAGATTTATGGGATTTATGCGCAGATTGTTTTTTTTTTTAGAAAGCTATTATGAGGAGAGAGCTTTTAGTCTGCAAAAGTTCATTTTCTACCACCTTAATGTCTTTCTGGCGTTCATCCCAGCTCAATACACTTCTCTGGAAGCCTTATCTTTTATTTTGACATTGATTTGCAAGCTTCAAAAAGTTTTGATTGGAAACACAGTTTAGGTGAATGAATGACTGCTAATTTATTGCCATAGAGTGAAGCTGCTGCAGACAAAATACAGGATTCTTCTAACTCAGTACACAGGAAATACAGAAAACACCTGCTTGAGCAGTGAAACACAGAAGTCTTCTAGTTCAGTTCAAACACAGAATATCACTTGATCAGAAAGTGTTTATGGTTTTAGATTATGCTTCTAAATATTGATTATACATATAGATTATGCTTGTTAACTAATATTGATTATTAGATTATGCTTCATAGTAATAATTCTAAATGTTATATAGATTGTACTTTATTAACATCCAAATGTTAGTTACACATATTGATTACACTTTACCCCCCCACACTTTCATATGTGGTGTTTTATCTGTCTGAATTTGACTGTACGTGCACTTTAGAAGATATAGATTTTAATAAATTAATGAAAATAAAATAAAATAATTGTCTGGAATTACTTTTGAAAGCTCCTGCAAATTTAGTTTATTTTTATTATTATTATTATTATTATTATTATTATTATTATTTATTATTAGGCTATTTTTTTCTTTTTGATGTACCTCTGTGGGAACCTATAAGAAGGGATTCTTTGGAGCTTTAACTCTTTTTACCAGTAGCCAAAAATTTTTACTTTCTGGCTACTGGTAAAAAGAATTAAGGACCGGAGCCAAAATGAGTCGACTCTTTTTTCTTCCAAACGGCATATTTAAAGTCCCCCCCCCCCCCCCCCCCCCAAGTCCGGCATTTTGTAAAATTAGTTTAAATAACTGTAAAGAATTAGCATGACATACACAACACAATAAACATCCCTGTAAAAAAATAAAAAAAAAAGAAAAGAAAAAAAAAAAAAGAATGTAAAAGAGTCGGCTCAATGAGTCAATTCGCTCGCGAATGACACATGTAAAAGAGTCGGCTCAATGAATCAACTCGTTCGCGAATGACACATCACTGGCTTCTACAGCTTTACAGACGCTGGGATCTTTGGTCATGTGATAACTAACAGTTGCCAGCAAACTGACACGACCTGGTTATCCACGGGAGGGAAATTTGTGAATGGAGATGTAACGTGGATATTTAATAAATCTTCACCATGTGGTGGGGCTGTCTTACAACATATGAATGGCTTAAACCACACAATATACTCAAGAATGGTTGAAACTACTCTCTCTCTCACACACACAAAACTCCGATGTCGTGCCAAACGAGTTGCATGCATCTTTACGATGTGAATCCGGAATGAAATTGAGGACTGTTCCAGTTTTGAATATTGTGTTGTCTGTAGATTGTGTTTTTATTACATATGTTTATTGTGATTCTGTGGGTGAAAGAACGTGAACATTATTAATAAATTAATAAAGAAAATTAAGCGCCCAACGTGGGGCTCGAACCCACGACCCTGAGATTAAGAGTCTCATGCTCTACCGACTGAGCTAGCCGGGCTTGGCGATGAGGTCGTAAGGTATCCTGAAAAAGGATTCCCGCTATACCTAAACTAGCTATAGCATAATTGATTTCATTAATGTTAGTATTTTTTGTGGGTTTTGTGTTTTGTTTTTGAGGGCAGTGTTTCATTGTCTTCGTGAGGAGTCTGTAAAGAAAAGGCTTATACCAATCTCAGGTTGCTCAGGTATATTACCGGCCGGAAAAGTAGATTTTGCGACCCATTTTTGCTTTTTTTTGACCAGTTGCGATCTATTAACTAGTGTACAATCTCCTCTCGCTCTACCCCTCCCTTATCTGTTTATTCTGGTGTCACAAGAAGGGTCTACTGACAATCGCACATGCGCTGTAGAGAAACACACACACATTTATTCATTTAGCAGACGCTTTTATCCAAAGTGACTTACAAATGAGGACACACAAGCAAAGCGATATATCAAGCGGAGAACAATACAAGTAGTGCTACCATACAAGATTTATTAATTGAGTTCTAGATCTATCTATCTATCTATCTATAAAGGATAATGTGGGGTTGGAGTTTAGGGGTTAGTTAAGTGATCACGGAAGATGTGGTCTTTAGCTGTTTTTTGAAGATAGTGATAGATTCTGCGGTCTTCAAGAAGGTGCTGTGGTAGAGAGTCAAGGTCGATTAATCGGCACCAATAATAGATTGCTCGAACTATTGATTATCGGCAAAAAATCCATACCGATAGTTTTTTCCCCACTTACATCCATTACGGGAGCTTCTGTGAAAGGCCCACTGTTATTATACAGTACGCGAGCGGTCTCTAGAGGCGAAATAAAAATGATCACTGACAAAGTGATAAAACACTGAATTGTTTTTATCTATATCTTTAAAAAAATCTGACACACTGAAGCCACTTTTACTTTTTGTATTGCTTGTGTTACTTTGTGGTTCTTTGCGAATGGTACATATGTTCATGTGGTTTCATTATTCCTGTCCTAATGTATTGTCACAAATTGATAATTTTATTAATATGTAATTAAAATAATTTACGTTTATATTAACCTTAATTAATACGGATTGTATTTGTTTGGTTTTGTCAACTCGTTGTGTGAAACAGGTGTCTGTTCTTTCAAAGATCTTTTAAAATTACCTGATGCCTCCTTGGTATGTTTACATTAGGCTTATCTGCAGCACCGTGGGACCATGGCTTTGTAAACTAACAATAAAATAACAATGGGTGTTATAGAAAAATATAAGTTTATAATCATACAGGACAAATGTTTTATTTAGGTGACAACTACTCCCCCACATGTGTCTGACTCACTTCCTCACACATCTCTGCTAAGCTCAAAGAGCAAGTCTAGAGACAATGGAGACTAATCTGTTACCAGTGATATGTTAAATGGAGGTTGTCTGTCCATCTGGGTAGAGGTCGGGGTAGGGGAAAGACCAGCCATGGAGGGAGGCTGATAAGTGTAATAAAATAAGCATAATAAAAAGAAAGGGTCAAAACTTGACCAAAGCCAGCTCATTAATGGAAAAACAAAAAACAAAAGCATGAATTAAAATTCTTGGGAAGAGAGAATCCACAAAGACATGAATGTACTCCACCAAAAAGTGATGTCTATCCATGTGTCTGCATTGGACATTTATCTATCCGTAACATTAAAACACTCTCAGTTGACAAGCAACCTATAGACACTGTATGGCTTTATGTCAGTTTTCCTATTAACATTTGCCTACACATACCCTCTGAAATAGGTCATACCACTTTGTCTGACAAGGAGAAGGTCTGTTGCCAGCTTCAGAGGGCCACAAACCCTCTGAGGGTGCTGGCAAACCACTGCAGGCAGGACATCCACAACTCATCCCACATGGCCTTATGAGATCTTTGAGGCTTGGACTGTTTGAGCACCTCACAAAACACTCAATAGTAGAAAGCCCGTTGAAAATAAACACTGACCATATCACACTGCACTGACTACTAAATTTATATGTTTTCACTTCTAAAGTTGTACAAATTCTACACCTACCATTTTAAAATAGCCCTGGTCTATTACAATTTCCATTTGTACCATCTTAGATTTGTTCTGACTAGTGTCTATGAAGCGTTGAGTCAACAGGCAGTGTGAAAGCTAATAAATGAAATATTATATATATTTTATTAAAATGGACAAAATGTAAAGGTGTACAGTTTATAACCCTATACATTAATAGGTTTTGATTGGCAAATCCATCTTTGATTGTCCATTGTGATTCGTTAGATCCATCATTGCAGCCAATGGGATTGGCAGAGAACGATGGAAACGGCAATCACGAATTGGACGGCCAGACAACTGTTCTTTAGGTCGCACCACAGAGATTTAATTGCTCTGAGGGGTTCCACGAAACCTTCTTTAGCTCACACATTTGAAACTTCTATTTACTCTTTCCTATATGTAAACTATTAAATCTGAAATAGTCAAGCATGTGACCTTAAGGGTGAGGTGTATGTGTATGTGGTCAAAACATGTGTAATGAGGGCTGCTGAAATGACCCTATTACAGAGGACAAAACTGTATTTACAACATATTAATCCGGATAATCTGACTGCTGCTTATTCTGGAAAATACTTCTCATGCTTCAGACAGGGCAGGAGATCCTTCATACCTGACACCATCAGTCTTGTATAACTCATCCACAAGGTGTTGTCTGTGACTTTAGGCAACTAAATAAAGTCCTGCGCCCAACGTGGGGCTCGAACCCACGACCCTGAGATTAAGAGTCTCATGCTCTACCGACTGAGCTAGCCGGGCTTGAGCTAGAAGAACACGTTTCATCAGAACAATCAGATCCAAAAGTTTCCAGAAAGAACAATTTTATCTATCATGTACAAGGGGGTTTAAACTAGGTTTTCACATTATTTGTCTTCCTCCATAGTTATAGAAATCACAACTGTTCTAGCAGTGATGTACCAGCACAAAACCCCTCTACATGTGCTCAGTTAGCAATAGTAGTGAAACAACACTCTTAAATGTTTCATAAACCATTATGGGTTGAGCCCTCCCATGGGCGGTATTGCTTTTATGACTCATATTGACCATATTTTAGAGTATAAACATGTAACACAGTTACATAACAGTTCCGTACTTCCATACATTGTTCAGCATGTGCTGACCTTGGATCTTCCAAATGTGGCAGCACAAGTCTCTGTGGCGCAATCGGTTAGCGCGTTCGGCTGTTAACCGAAAGGTTGGTGGTTCGAGCCCACCCAGGGACGAAGTGTTTTTTGTTTTGGATATGAGTGTGAACATTCGACAACATATGTCTTTGGACTACTGAGGAAACCAATGTACCCGTTGGAAACCCTGAAGCACAGGGAGAACATGCAAACTCTTCACACGCAGGGGCAGAAATCAAAGCCCCAACCATTAGGGTTAGATAACCATGCTCCCCCAACAAATTTTTTGTAAAAAAAAAAATCATGAATCGTTCCCTAGATAAAAGTTAGCACAGTATACAGACAGAGTAAATAATAAAATGAACTCTTGAAAACAGGAGAAATAGTTTGACATAGTTCCAATCCGTTTCCTTTAGGGTGGCTTGTGTGACACCCTAAAGGAAAAGAAACCAAAAGTAAAAGGAATAGGTTATAAAAAACAAATTCCTAATCAGATTTCACTTTGCCTGCAACTTGGGAGAAACACTTACCAGCATGGGAGGCATTTTGAGTTATTTCTTTAGTGAGGTAAGTTCTTTAAATTCAGTTTAGATTAAATTAAATCAATTTTAGATTAAATCAATTGGAATGTCATCTGAACACATACTTCAGTAGAAGAGATTGAGAGGCATGAGGAAAATCTTACCTTTTGTACAAAGCAGTTAACATGGTCAACATGATCACTCGTTTACTTATATTTAATTAGGGATCTAGCAACAGTGCAGAATCTTGATTATTAAATATTCCAAATAGTGAATATTTACTTTCTTTTACATATTTCAATATGTAATACAATAGTGTATTTTCAATGCTAAGAGAGGAATGACTAAATGAATTTAGCAGTGAAACACTGGGGGTAAATATGAGGTCTTTTATTTCAGCAATTTATTTGGATTTCACATGAAATATTAAATGCAAATGGTTTGCAGAGATACAATACACCAGTGGAAGCTCCGCAGCAGACTGAGGACTCAATCCCAGTGGCAAGCTCATCTCCAAATCAAGAACAGGAGAAAAGTGATCTTCCATACATTCCACCTGAAAGTAAGAGTTAATGCACTTTAACCAAAACTACTTTAGTTTGAGTTTGTCTCAAGTGATGGTCAGAACAATCACAGTGTGCCATTTCAGACACCCCAGGAGACACACCAAGAACTGAGATCATCTTCCCAACAACCAGTGCATCCGATCACATCGAAGATGTAGAGAAGATAGACATCCAAGTAATTTACGCTGGGAAACAAATAGAAATTATGATATTCCCCTTAGAGAAAATCTCTTATTTGCTTCAGCAAGCGTGCGACCAGGTGCACAAGAAACCAGAAAATATGACCCTTATTTTTGAAGGTAAGTTATAAAATTCTAACCATAATGTTCTCTGTATTTATGAATGTATACACTGGAATTGATATGAAGAATTTAACAAACATGATTAAGTGTCAAAAGTGAGTGCTTAACCATTAAATTAATAAATACTGATAATATGTAAAGTTGTTACATTGCATCTGGTGACTCAGTAAGCAGCATAGTATTTAATTTCTTGCTTATTATAATTTTCCCTCTGAATTAAGTTTAACATTCAATATACAAGTAGTAAGATTTTAGTTTTTTAGATTTTAATTTTAATATGTTCTGGCTCAGTCAATGATCACAAGCATTTTTGATACTTAGGAGAAATAGTTTGACATAGTTCCAATCCTTTTCCTTTAGGCTGGCTTCTGTGCCAAAAGAAACCAAAAGTAAAAGGTATAGGTTATAAAAAACAAATTCCTAATCAGATTTCACTTTGCCTGCAACTTGGGAGAAACACTTACCAGCATGGGAGGCATTTTGAGTTATTTCTTTAGTAAGGTAAGTTCTTTAAATTCAGAGGGAGGATAAATTGTACTATAATTAAGTATATATTACAAAAGTCTGAGACCACTAGTGAAATTGCTTCCATTTTAAAAAAGAAATGATTTTCTAATTTAATGCAGCAAATTTATTGCAAATTATATTATTGACAACAACCTGAGTGAATAGTAGAATAAATATTTGCATGAATTTCAGAGTTTTAGTATTTGGCATGTCCCCTTTTTGCTTTAATGACAGTGCACTAGAGCTGGCATGGACACCAAGTTTGTGTAACCCTTATGATCAATTTTAGATTAAATCCATTGGAATGTCATTTTTGATACTTGCATTATTAAATCAGATAGAAGATTATGTACATAAGAACAGAATAAAAGATAAAAACTCACATTAAGACAGCTGTGTCCAATCTTAGCTAAAAATGGCATGTGTGGGTTCAGGTCTTCATTCCAACTAAACAAAAGCCACACCTGAGTCTATTGAAAGCCACCATCAAACAATTAAACAGGTGGAATCAGGTGTGGTTCCTGCTTGATGGGAATGAAAATCTGCACTCACACCAGCCCTTTGCAGAATAGATTGGACTGATGGACTGTGTTTTATTCCCAGATACCAAACATTTAATCAAAGTTTAGTAAATCCGTCTGTGTCACCCTGGAGGAGAACAGGGAAATACTCCCAAATAAAGGCACACAAGTTTTACCAATTGAAGGCAAAGAATGTGAGAGTGAGACATGAGTATCAATATAAAAGTTATATTTTATTACAACACTTAAGCATCATTAAAACACATCATATAAACATAAAGTCGCTCTCCCATGAACTCAATAAGAATCCAATAGGAATTTTAAAACTAACACTTCTCTAGGCCCAGCCTTGGTGGGAACAAGGCAGGCCATCTACAGCTAGGGAGGTCATCCAAACCTTAATTCACATCAAATCATTAAACACTACCTATACCATAAGGAAGTTGTTGTGTTGGCACACTGAGCTCGCTGTGAACCACACACCATCGAATGAGTGACACCACATGAAATAGAGGTGCCTAAGCAGAACCAGAATTATGGTTGACAAATAAAATGAAAAAGTACAGCCACGATAGTATGGAGACAATAGGACATAGCAACAACAAACACCCAATCAATAGTAAAGTGATGGTGTGGGAAAAGAAACCTGAAAGAACAGGTTTGAGGCTGGAAAACACTAATTTCACAAATAGCCTCTCAGACATGTGGTTACAAAAACAAATCAAAAGGTCATCCAAAACCAACTCAACAAAAATAGCAACAAACAAACTAACACTATAACAACGAGAAATAACAGAACAAAAGAAAAGAAGACAAAATGACACCAGCAACAAAGTAAAACTGACGTGCATCACAGCTGAGGCGAGTAATGTAAACAGACAGCCCAAGTGTGCTGCTAAGCAACAAGATCAAAGCAAAACCCGTAAGCGAACCAGCCCAGAAAATGCCCTTAATCAAAGCAGCCAAACAAGAAAAACAACACAGTAAAACAACAAAGCAAGTCTTCAGCAAGGGATTGGTCATAGAGAAGATTTAGATGCTTAACTCCCGACTCTTAGCAGTGGGTTGAACAAACACCACACGCAAAGTTGTATGATTACTCACAGATACCGAAGCCATCATTTTTTATTTCTTTATTTATTTTTATTAATGAAAATTAACTTAGTATTAACTTACTCTTTGAACTTACTAATAAAATTTTTACACAGACCGGCTGCTACTAAAAGGGATCTCCGCCGCCAACTCGGCTCTATATCTGAATGGAACGGAACCGGAACTGAAACGGAAATGAACCCCGAATCACCAAGACATATATATGCGCCTGCCAAAATAAGGGTCCTTAAATAATAGGGTAGCTCCCACCTCATTGGTCTGCCAAAGCCATAGCCCAAACAGGACCAATAGGATATTTAAATCAGGTATCCTGCCACATTTGGACTGAAAAGGTTGACAGCAGCTCAGAAACACTAACTCAATAATAATGTGAATTTCATTAAGAAATTCTATGCACTGCAACTTTGTATGCATTGCAGCTTTAATTCAGGAATCAATAAATAGACTAATAGTATGTGGATGAATACAGTCATGTGATTGTTATGCATTTATTAAGTGAATAAACATGGTCATTAATTTTTGCTTTGTTGAATTTTTTGTTTCTTTCAGGAGAGAAACTGGACCTGATGAAGACAGTGAGCCAGTATCCCAAGCTGCGAAGGGGAAAAAAAGTGCACCTTATTCGTGCATGCTGAAAAAACACGAAATTGTTTCATTACAGTGTTTCATTTTGCAATATGTGTAGTATAAGCTCACAGATTACTATCATGTATTGTCAGTTAACCTTTGAATGAGTGATCTTATTTTGTTGTGTATGCAAATAAGTTAAAACAGAATAATAAATAAAATAAATAATAATATTATTAATTAAACTTTAACATTACATATTGTATTGTAATTGTACAATGCTATCATAAAAAAAAGAAATCTTTACAACATCTAAAAACAGAATGCAAAGTACACCCAATGGCACGCAGGCCTCACACAAAACACATACCAGCACCCCACGGCTGGTTTAAGGCCCAGCAGCGCGGGCGTGTGGCTTTTCCAAACAGCAAGTAGGCATGCCAGAAGGCTAAAGGATTAAAAAGGATGCGCTTAAACATGAAAACAGGTATGAGTGTCTAAAGGACTTGGAGGGGATTGACTGAAAAGATGAGTTTGATGTATGTTTTCCTCAGTTTTATGGTTTTAAGAATTGTTACATTTAATGCAAGAGGACTTTTAAATGTAAACAAATTTGAAAAAGTGAAAGAAATGTGTAAAAGGGAAGATGTGATTGTATTACAAGAAACTAACTGGAGAGATGGGTATATAAGTGAAATAAGGAAAAGATGGAATGGGGAAATATTTTATAACAATGGCGATGATAAGTTTGGCAGAGGAGTAGCAATACTAATAAAAGATAATAGAGACATAAAATGTAAAATAGTGTATAAGGACACATTTGGGAAATGTATGGTGGTAGAGATAGAATATGAAGAGAGGAAAGTGGTGGTGGTCAACGTACATGCACCAACAGGGGAGCAGGAGAAGAATTGTTTATTTGAAAATAAATATCAATTTGCGAGGTTGCGAAGTAAAGCAAAGTATATGGTGGAAGGAGAAAAGTGCACAAAATACTTTTTTGATCTGGAAAGGAGAAAAGGGAAAGCTGAAACAATAAAAGGAATAAAAGGAGAAAATGGAGAGGTAGTAGAAAAAATGAGGAAATTCTGAAAGAAATAAAAGCATATTATGAAAAGCTATTTAATTCAGAGGGAGTAAAAGAAGAAGAAAAAGCATTTTTTATTGAAGCAAATAAAAACAAAAGTAGGAGAGGAAGATAAAAAAGAATGTGATCAGGACATAAGAGAGGAAGAGATTGAAAAAGCTATAACCGAATTAAATAGAAAGAAAAGTCCGGGGATAGATGGTTTGGGGAGTGAGTTTTATATCGTTTTTAAGGATTTTTAAAGTAGCACCCTGAAAGAAGTTTATGATGAGGTTTTTAAGAAAGGAGAGATGAGTCAAAGAATGGGAATGGGGTTGATCAAGTTGATATATAAAAGAAAAGGAGAAAGGGTAGACTTAAATAAGTACAGACCGATTACAATGCTCAACACTGATTTAAAGATTTTAGCAAAAATTTTAGCCAACAGATTAAAAGAAGTAATGCCAAGCATAATTAAAACAAATCAAGTGTACGGGGTTAAAGGAAAAGACATAGCAGACACAACATTAAGCATACAAGATATGATCAGATACATGAAAATGAAAAACAAAGAAGGCTATGTAATTAGTTTAGATTTTGAAAAAGCTTTTGACAGTGTAGAACATGATTATTTATATGGAATTTTAAAGAGTTTTGGTTTCGGAAAGAATTTTATTGAATGAATTAAAATTTTATACAGAGGTGCAATAATGAGAATAAAATGCAATGAGTTTTTAACACAGTGTTTTAAAATAAAAAGATCCATAAGACAAGGATGCCCACTATTAGCTCTTTTATATTCACTCGTGTCAGAACCACTAGGACTAGCCATAAAACAAGAAGGAAAAATAAAAGGAATAGGTGTTGAAGGAAGTAAAGAAAAGGACAAAATATTTCAATATGCGGATGATACTACAGTGATAGTAAAAGAAATGGAGAGTGTTAAAAAGGTCATGGAAATTGTACAGATGTTTTGTAAAGGTTCAGGAGATAAGGTAAATGAAGAAAAAACAGTGTATATGAGATTTGGAGGGGTTACAGATTTAACAGATTATTTTACTTTCAAAGAAACAAAAGAAATGAAGATCTTAGGTCTTTTAATTGGGAAGAATGAAAAGAAAGCAAGGGAAACCACGTGGGAAGGCATATTAGGAGGTATTGAAAGAAGACTGAATTTTTGGAAACTGAGGACTCTTAATTTAAAAGGGAAGGTTTTAATTTTAAATGTGTTGATGGTGTCCAAGTTATGGTATACCTTATATGTGTCATCAATGGCGTTGTGGGCAGAACGAAGGCTGAAGAAGAGGAACGGAGCGAGCGGTTGTTGCCGTTCTGCTGTGTTCTAGACTTTGTCGCAGCATGATGGCGGCGTAGCTTCTCGTAGTCAGCTGCGAAAGATATGTAGCAGGGTTCTTATCTATCTATCTATCTATCTATTTATTCATTTAACTCTACTTCTACTAAACGAAGAACCGCAAATCATGCGTGCTTTGCTATTTTAGAACGTTCGTGAAGCCGCCGTAAACTTCGCCATGACATATTACATGGTCATCGTGACATGCTACTAAAGCGGCGGAATTCTAGCGAAACTCTGCGAAGGTTCCCGCCATCGCTGCGGAAGACGTACTTCTCTTTTTTCTCCCACCCGGGTTACGGCATACCCCGCCTTTCCGTCATCCCATAGGCTGGGGCTTCTCTTTCTCCGCCGAACAGATGGGTACTGGCCAATGGCCACCAAGAGAGCGCCAGATGGATTGGGGATCCCTGGGCAGTTGCTGCCTGCAGGTCCAACGCCGGTGGTCTCCTGGTGCCCCAACAAAAGTCTCGGTCCGCCCAACGTGGGGCTCGAACCCACGACCCTGAGATTAAGAGTCTCATGCTCTACCGACTGAGCTAGCTGGGCACAGGGAAGGCGGTGCGCCCCACGGCGCGCAGGCGCCGCACCAAACACATACCGGCGCCCCACGGCTGGTTTAAAGCCCCACAGCGCGGGCGTGTGGCTTTTCCAAACAGCGAGTAGGAATGCCGTAAGGCGGCGCACAGGCAGGTCTCTGTGGCGCAATCGGCCAGCGCGTTCGGCTGTTAACCGAAAGGATGGTGGTTCGAGCCCACCCAGGGACGACGTGACTTTTGTTAGACGCCAGCCTGAGCGAGAGGAACGGAGCGAGCGGTTGTTGCCGTTCTGCTGTGTTCTAGACTTTGTCGCAGCATGATGGCGGCGTAGCTTCTCGTAGTCAGCTGCGAAAGATATGTAGCAGGGTTCTTATCTATCTATCTATCTATCTATTTATTCATTTAACTCTACTTCTACTAAACGAAGAACCGCAAATCATGCGTGCTTTGCTATTTTAGAACGTTCGTGAAGCCGCCGTAAACTTCGCCATGACATATTACATGGTCATCGTGACATGCTACTAAAGCGGCGGAATTCTAGCGAAACTCTGCGAAGGTTCCCGCCATCGCTGCGGAAGACGTACTTCTCTTTTTTCTCCCACCCGGGTTACGGCATACCCCGCCTTTCCGTCATCCCATAGGCTGGGGCTTCTCTTTCTCCGCCGAACAGATGGGTACTGGCCAATGGCCACCAAGAGAGCGCCAGATGGATTGGGGATCCCTGGGCAGTTGCTGCCTGCAGGTCCAACGCCGGTGGTCTCCTGGTGCCCCAACAAAAGTCTCGGTCCGCCCAACGTGGGGCTCGAACCCACGACCCTGAGATTAAGAGTCTCATGCTCTACCGACTGAGCTAGCCGGGCACAGGGAAGGCGGTGCGCCCCACGGCGCGCAGGCGCCGCACCAAACACATACCGGCGCCCCACGGCTGGTTTAAAGCCCCACAGCGCGGGCGTGTGGCTTTTCCAAACAGCGAGTAGGAATGCCGTAAGGCGGCGCACAGGCAGGTCTCTGTGGCGCAATCGGCCAGCGCGTTCGGCTGTTAACCGAAAGGATGGTGGTTCGAGCCCACCCAGGGACGACGTGACTTTTGTTAGACGCCAGCCTGAGCGAGAGGAACGGAGCGAGCGGCTGTTGCCGTTCTGCTGTGTTCTAGACTTTGTCGCAGCATGATGGCGGCGTAGCTTCTCGTAGTCAGCTGCGAAAGATATGTAGCAGGGTTCTTATCTATCTATCTATCTATCTATTTATTCATTTAACTCTACTTCTACTAAACGAAGAACCGCAAATCATGCGTGCTTTGCTATTTTAGAACGTTCGTGAAGCCGCCGTAAACTTCGCCATGACATATTACATGGTCATCGTGACATGCTACTAAAGCGGCGGAATTCTAGCGAAACTCTGCGAAGGTTCCCGCCATCGCTGCGGAAGACGTACTTCTCTTTTTTCTCCCACCCGGGTTACGGCATACCCCGCCTTTCCGTCATCCCATAGGCTGGGGCTTCTCTTTCTCCGCCGAACAGATGGGTACTGGCCAATGGCCACCAAGAGAGCGCCAGATGGATTGGGGATCCCTGGGCAGTTGCTGCCTGCAGGTCCAACGCCGGTGGTCTCCTGGTGCCCCAACAAAAGTCTCGGTCCGCCCAACGTGGGGCTCGAACCCACGACCCTGAGATTAAGAGTCTCATGCTCTACCGACTGAGCTAGCCGGGCACAGGGAAGGCGGTGCGCCCCACGGCGCGCAGGCGCCGCACCAAACACATACCGGCGCCCCACGGCTGGTTTAAAGCCCCACAGCGCGGGCGTGTGGCTTTTCCAAACAGCGAGTAGGAATGCCGTAAGGCGGCGCACAGGCAGGTCTCTGTGGCGCAATCGGCCAGCGCGTTCGGCTGTTAACCGAAAGGATGGTGGTTCGAGCCCACCCAGGGACGACGTGACTTTTGTTAGACGCCAGCCTGAGCGAGAGGAACGGAGCGAGCGGTTGTTGCCGTTCTGCTGTGTTCTAGACTTTGTCGCAGCATGATGGCGGCGTAGCTTCTCGTAGTCAGCTGCGAAAGATATGTAGCAGGGTTCTTATCTATCTATCTATCTATCTATTTATTCATTTAACTCTACTTCTACTAAACGAAGAACCGCAAATCATGCGTGCTTTGCTATTTTAGAACGTTCGTGAAGCCGCCGTAAACTTCGCCATGACATATTACATGGTCATCGTGACATGCTACTAAAGCGGCGGAATTCTAGCGAAACTCTGCGAAGGTTCCCGCCATCGCTGCGGAAGACGTACTTCTCTTTTTTCTCCCACCCGGGTTACGGCATACCCCGCCTTTCCGTCATCCCATAGGCTGGGGCTTCTCTTTCTCCGCCGAACAGATGGGTACTGGCCAATGGCCACCAAGAGAGCGCCAGATGGATTGGGGATCCCTGGGCAGTTGCTGCCTGCAGGTCCAACGCCGGTGGTCTCCTGGTGCCCCAACAAAAGTCTCGGTCCGCCCAACGTGGGGCTCGAACCCACGACCCTGAGATTAAGAGTCTCATGCTCTACCGACTGAGCTAGCCGGGCACAGGGAAGGCGGTGCGCCCCACGGCGCGCAGGCGCCGCACCAAACACATACCGGCGCCCCACGGCTGGTTTAAAGCCCCACAGCGCGGGCGTGTGGCTTTTCCAAACAGCGAGTAGGAATGCCGTAAGGCGGCGCACAGGCAGGTCTCTGTGGCGCAATCGGCCAGCGCGTTCGGCTGTTAACCGAAAGGATGGTGGTTCGAGCCCACCCAGGGACGACGTGACTTTTGTTAGACGCCAGCCTGAGCGAGAGGAACGGAGCGAGCGGCTGTTGCCGTTCTGCTGTGTTCTAGACTTTGTCGCAGCATGATGGCGGCGTAGCTTCTCGTAGTCAGCTGCGAAAGATATGTAGCAGGGTTCTTATCTATCTATCTATCTATCTATTTATTCATTTAACTCTACTTCTACTAAACGAAGAACCGCAAATCATGCGTGCTTTGCTATTTTAGAACGTTCGTGAAGCCGCCGTAAACTTCGCCATGACATATTACATGGTCATCGTGACATGCTACTAAAGCGGCGGAATTCTAGCGAAACTCTGCGAAGGTTCCCGCCATCGCTGCGGAAGACGTACTTCTCTTTTTTCTCCCACCCGGGTTACGGCATACCCCGCCTTTCCGTCATCCCATAGGCTGGGGCTTCTCTTTCTCCGCCGAACAGATGGGTACTGGCCAATGGCCACCAAGAGAGCGCCAGATGGATTGGGGATCCCTGGGCAGTTGCTGCCTGCAGGTCCAACGCCGGTGGTCTCCTGGTGCCCCAACAAAAGTCTCGGTCCGCCCAACGTGGGGCTCGAACCCACGACCCTGAGATTAAGAGTCTCATGCTCTACCGACTGAGCTAGCCGGGCACAGGGAAGGCGGTGCGCCCCACGGCGCGCAGGCGCCGCACCAAACACATACCGGCGCCCCACGGCTGGTTTAAAGCCCCACAGCGCGGGCGTGTGGCTTTTCCAAACAGCGAGTAGGAATGCCGTAAGGCGGCGCACAGGCAGGTCTCTGTGGCGCAATCGGCCAGCGCGTTCGGCTGTTAACCGAAAGGATGGTGGTTCGAGCCCACCCAGGGACGACGTGACTTTTGTTAGACGCCAGCCTGAGCGAGAGGAACGGAGCGAGCGGCTGTTGCCGTTCTGCTGTGTTCTAGACTTTGTCGCAGCATGATGGCGGCGTAGCTTCTCGTAGTCAGCTGCGAAAGATATGTAGCAGGGTTCTTATCTATCTATCTATCTATCTATTTATTCATTTAACTCTACTTCTACTAAACGAAGAACCGCAAATCATGCGTGCTTTGCTATTTTAGAACGTTCGTGAAGCCGCCGTAAACTTCGCCATGACATATTACATGGTCATCGTGACATGCTACTAAAGCGGCGGAATTCTAGCGAAACTCTGCGAAGGTTCCCGCCATCGCTGCGGAAGACGTACTTCTCTTTTTTCTCCCACCCGGGTTACGGCATACCCCGCCTTTCCGTCATCCCATAGGCTGGGGCTTCTCTTTCTCCGCCGAACAGATGGGTACTGGCCAATGGCCACCAAGAGAGCGCCAGATGGATTGGGGATCCCTGGGCAGTTGCTGCCTGCAGGTCCAACGCCGGTGGTCTCCTGGTGCCCCAACAAAAGTCTCGGTCCGCCCAACGTGGGGCTCGAACCCACGACCCTGAGATTAAGAGTCTCATGCTCTACCGACTGAGCTAGCCGGGCACAGGGAAGGCGGTGCGCCCCACGGCGCGCAGGCGCCGCACCAAACACATACCGGCGCCCCACGGCTGGTTTAAAGCCCCACAGCGCGGGCGTGTGGCTTTTCCAAACAGCGAGTAGGAATGCCGTAAGGCGGCGCACAGGCAGGTCTCTGTGGCGCAATCGGCCAGCGCGTTCGGCTGTTAACCGAAAGGATGGTGGTTCGAGCCCACCCAGGGACGACGTGACTTTTGTTAGACGCCAGCCTGAGCGAGAGGAACGGAGCGAGCGGCTGTTGCCGTTCTGCTGTGTTCTAGACTTTGTCGCAGCATGATGGCGGCGTAGCTTCTCGTAGTCAGCTGCGAAAGATATGTAGCAGGGTTCTTATCTATCTATCTATCTATCTATTTATTCATTTAACTCTACTTCTACTAAACGAAGAACCGCAAATCATGCGTGCTTTGCTATTTTAGAACGTTCGTGAAGCCGCCGTAAACTTCGCCATGACATATTACATGGTCATCGTGACATGCTACTAAAGCGGCGGAATTCTAGCGAAACTCTGCGAAGGTTCCCGCCATCGCTGCGGAAGACGTACTTCTCTTTTTTCTCCCACCCGGGTTACGGCATACCCCGCCTTTCCGTCATCCCATAGGCTGGGGCTTCTCTTTCTCCGCCGAACAGATGGGTACTGGCCAATGGCCACCAAGAGAGCGCCAGATGGATTGGGGATCCCTGGGCAGTTGCTGCCTGCAGGTCCAACGCCGGTGGTCTCCTGGTGCCCCAACAAAAGTCTCGGTCCGCCCAACGTGGGGCTCGAACCCACGACCCTGAGATTAAGAGTCTCATGCTCTACCGACTGAGCTAGCCGGGCACAGGGAAGGCGGTGCGCCCCACGGCGCGCAGGCGCCGCACCAAACACATACCGGCGCCCCACGGCTGGTTTAAAGCCCCACAGCGCGGGCGTGTGGCTTTTCCAAACAGCGAGTAGGAATGCCGTAAGGCGGCGCACAGGCAGGTCTCTGTGGCGCAATCGGCCAGCGCGTTCGGCTGTTAACCGAAAGGATGGTGGTTCGAGCCCACCCAGGGACGACGTGACTTTTGTTAGACGCCAGCCTGAGCGAGAGGAACGGAGCGAGCGGTTGTTGCTGTTCTGCTGTGTTCTAGACTTTGTCGCAGCATGATGGCGGCGTAGCTTCTCGTAGTCAGCTGCGAAAGATATGTAGCAGGCTTCTTATCTATCTATCTATCTATCTATTTATTCATTTAACTCTACTTCTACTAAACGAAGAACCGCAAATCATGCGTGCTTTGCTATTTTAGAACGTTCGTGAAGCCGCCGTAAACTTCGCCATGACATATTACATGGTCATCGTGACATGCTACTAAAGCGGCGGAATTCTAGCGAAACTCTGCGAAGGTTCCCGCCATCGCTGCGGAAGACGTACTTCTCTTTTTTCTCCCACCCGGGTTACGGCATACCCCGCCTTTCCGTCATCCCATAGGCTGGGGCTTCTCTTTCTCCGCCGAACAGATGGGTACTGGCCAATGGCCACCAAGAGAGCGCCAGATGGATTGGGGATCCCTGGGCAGTTGCTGCCTGCAGGTCCAACGCCGGTGGTCTCCTGGTGCCCCAACAAAAGTCTCGGTCCGCCCAACGTGGGGCTCGAACCCACGACCCTGAGATTAAGAGTCTCATGCTCTACCGACTGAGCTAGCCGGGCACAGGGAAGGCGGTGCGCCCCACGGCGCGCAGGCGCCGCACCAAACACATACCGGCGCCCCACGGCTGGTTTAAAGCCCCACAGCGCGGGCGTGTGGCTTTTCCAAACAGCGAGTAGGAATGCCGTAAGGCGGCGCACAGGCAGGTCTCTGTGGCGCAATCGGCCAGCGCGTTCGGCTGTTAACCGAAAGGATGGTGGTTCGAGCCCACCCAGGGACGATGTGACTTTTGTTAGACGCCAGCCTGAGCGAGAGGAACGGAGCGAGCGGCTGTTGCCGTTCTGCTGTGTTCTAGACTTTGTCGCAGCATGATGGCGGCGTAGCTTCTCGTAGTCAGCTGCGAAAGATATGTAGCAGGGTTCTTATCTATCTATCTATCTATCTATTTATTCATTTAACTCTACTTCTACTAAACGAAGAACCGCAAATCATGCGTGCTTTGCTATTTTAGAACGTTCGTGAAGCCGCCGTAAACTTCGCCATGACATATTACATGGTCATCGTGACATGCTACTAAAGCGGCGGAATTCTAGCGAAACTCTGCGAAGGTTCCCGCCATCGCTGCGGAAGACGTACTTCTCTTTTTTCTCCCACCCGGGTTACGGCATACCCCGCCTTTCCGTCATCCCATAGGCTGGGGCTTCTCTTTCTCCGCCGAACAGATGGGTACTGGCCAATGGCCACCAAGAGAGCGCCAGATGGATTGGGGATCCCTGGGCAGTTGCTGCCTGCAGGTCCAACGCCGGTGGTCTCCTGGTGCCCCAACAAAAGTCTCGGTCCGCCCAACGTGGGGCTCGAACCCACGACCCTGAGATTAAGAGTCTCATGCTCTACCGACTGAGCTAGCCGGGCACAGGGAAGGCGGTGCGCCCCACGGCGCGCAGGCGCCGCACCAAACACATACCGGCGCCCCACGGCTGGTTTAAAGCCCCACAGCGCGGGCGTGTGGCTTTTCCAAACAGCGAGTAGGAATGCCGTAAGGCGGCGCACAGGCAGGTCTCTGTGGCGCAATCGGCCAGCGCGTTCGGCTGTTAACCGAAAGGATGGTGGTTCGAGCCCACCCAGGGACGACGTGACTTTTGTTAGACGCCAGCCTGAGCGAGAGGAACGGAGCGAGCGGTTGTTGCCGTTCTGCTGTGTTCTAGACTTTGTCGCAGCATGATGGCGGCGTAGCTTCTCGTAGTCAGCTGCGAAAGATATGTAGCAGGGTTCTTATCTATCTATCTATCTATCTATTTATTCATTTAACTCTACTTCTACTAAACGAAGAACCGCAAATCATGCGTGCTTTGCTATTTTAGAACGTTCGTGAAGCCGCCGTAAACTTCGCCATGACATATTACATGGTCATCGTGACATGCTACTAAAGCGGCGGAATTCTAGCGAAACTCTGCGAAGGTTCCCGCCATCGCTGCGGAAGACGTACTTCTCTTTTTTCTCCCACCCGGGTTACGGCATACCCCGCCTTTCCGTCATCCCATAGGCTGGGGCTTCTCTTTCTCCGCCGAACAGATGGGTACTGGCCAATGGCCACCAAGAGAGCGCCAGATGGATTGGGGATCCCTGGGCAGTTGCTGCCTGCAGGTCCAACGCCGGTGGTCTCCTGGTGCCCCAACAAAAGTCTCGGTCCGCCCAACGTGGGGCTCGAACCCACGACCCTGAGATTAAGAGTCTCATGCTCTACCGACTGAGCTAGCCGGGCACAGGGAAGGCGGTGCGCCCCACGGCGCGCAGGCGCCGCACCAAACACATACCGGCGCCCCACGGCTGGTTTAAAGCCCCACAGCGCGGGCGTGTGGCTTTTCCAAACAGCGAGTAGGAATGCCGTAAGGCGGCGCACAGGCAGGTCTCTGTGGCGCAATCGGCCAGCGCGTTCGGCTGTTAACCGAAAGGATGGTGGTTCGAGCCCACCCAGGGACGACGTGACTTTTGTTAGACGCCAGCCTGAGCGAGAGGAACGGAGCGAGCGGTTGTTGCCGTTCTGCTGTGTTCTAGACTTTGTCGCAGCATGATGGCGGCGTAGCTTCTCGTAGTCAGCTGCGAAAGATATGTAGCAGGGTTCTTATCTATCTATCTATCTATCTATTTATTCATTTAACTCTACTTCTACTAAACGAAGAACCGCAAATCATGCGTGCTTTGCTATTTTAGAACGTTCGTGAAGCCGCCGTAAACTTCGCCATGACATATTACATGGTCATCGTGACATGCTACTAAAGCGGCGGAATTCTAGCGAAACTCTGCGAAGGTTCCCGCCATCGCTGCGGAAGACGTACTTCTCTTTTTTCTCCCACCCGGGTTACGGCATACCCCGCCTTTCCGTCATCCCATAGGCTGGGGCTTCTCTTTCTCCGCCGAACAGATGGGTACTGGCCAATGGCCACCAAGAGAGCGCCAGATGGATTGGGGATCCCTGGGCAGTTGCTGCCTGCAGGTCCAACGCCGGTGGTCTCCTGGTGCCCCAACAAAAGTCTCGGTCCGCCCAACGTGGGGCTCGAACCCACGACCCTGAGATTAAGAGTCTCATGCTCTACCGACTGAGCTAGCCGGGCACAGGGAAGGCGGTGCGCCCCACGGCGTGCAGGCGCCGCACCAAACACATACCGGCGCCCCACGGCTGGTTTAAAGCCCCACAGCGCGGGCGTGTGGCTTTTCCAAACAGCGAGTAGGAATGCCGTAAGGCGGCGCACAGGCAGGTCTCTGTGGCGCAATCGGCCAGCGCGTTCGGCTGTTAACCGAAAGGATGGTGGTTCGAGCCCACCCAGGGACGACGTGACTTTTGTTAGACGCCAGCCTGAGCGAGAGGAACGGAGCGAGCGGTTGTTGCCGTTCTGCTGTGTTCTAGACTTTGTCGCAGCATGATGGCGGCGTAGCTTCTCGTAGTCAGCTGCGAAAGATATGTAGCAGGGTTCTTATCTATCTATCTATCTATCTATCTATTTATTCATTTAACTCTACTTCTACTAAACGAAGAACCGCAAATCATGCGTGCTTTGCTATTTTAGAACGTTCGTGAAGCCGCCGTAAACTTCGCCATGACATATTACATGGTCATCGTGACATGCTACTAAAGCGGCGGAATTCTAGCGAAACTCTGCGAAGGTTCCCGCCATCGCTGCGGAAGACGTACTTCTCTTTTTTCTCCCACCCGGGTTACGGCATACCCCGCCTTTCCGTCATCCCATAGGCTGGGGCTTCTCTTTCTCCGCCGAACAGATGGGTACTGGCCAATGGCCACCAAGAGAGCGCCAGATGGATTGGGGATCCCTGGGCAGTTGCTGCCTGCAGGTCCAACGCCGGTGGTCTCCTGGTGCCCCAACAAAAGTCTCGGTCCGCCCAACGTGGGGCTCGAACCCACGACCCTGAGATTAAGAGTCTCATGCTCTACCGACTGAGCTAGCCGGGCACAGGGAAGGCGGTGCGCCCCACGGCGCGCAGGCGCCGCACCAAACACATACCGGCGCCCCACGGCTGGTTTAAAGCCCCACAGCGCGGGCGTGTGGCTTTTCCAAACAGCGAGTAGGAATGCCGTAAGGCGGCGCACAGGCAGGTCTCTGTGGCGCAATCGGCCAGCGCGTTCGGCTGTTAACCGAAAGGATGGTGGTTCGAGCCCACCCAGGGACGATGTGACTTTTGTTAGACGCCAGCCTGAGCGAGAGGAACGGAGCGAGCGGTTGTTGCCGTTCTGCTGTGTTCTAGACTTTGTCGCAGCATGATGGCGGCGTAGCTTCTCGTAGTCAGCTGCGAAAGATATGTAGCAGGGTTCTTATCTATCTATCTATCTATCTATCTATTTATTCATTTAACTCTACTTCTACTAAACGAAGAACCGCAAATCATGCGTGCTTTGCTATTTTAGAACGTTCGTGAAGCCGCCGTAAACTTCGCCATGACATATTACATGGTCATCGTGACATGCTACTAAAGCGGCGGAATTCTAGCGAAACTCTGCGAAGGTTCCCGCCATCGCTGCGGAAGACGTACTTCTCTTTTTTCTCCCACCCGGGTTACGGCATACCCCGCCTTTCCGTCATCCCATAGGCTGGGGCTTCTCTTTCTCCGCCGAACAGATGGGTACTGGCCAATGGCCACCAAGAGAGCGCCAGATGGATTGGGGATCCCTGGGCAGTTGCTGCCTGCAGGTCCAACGCCGGTGGTCTCCTGGTGCCCCAACAAAAGTCTCGGTCCGCCCAACGTGGGGCTCGAACCCACGACCCTGAGATTAAGAGTCTCATGCTCTACCGACTGAGCTAGCCGGGCACAGGGAAGGCGGTGCGCCCCACGGCGCGCAGGCGCCGCACCAAACACATACCGGCGCCCCACGGCTGGTTTAAAGCCCCACAGCGCGGGCGTGTGGCTTTTCCAAACAGCGAGTAGGAATGCCGTAAGGCGGCGCACAGGCAGGTCTCTGTGGCGCAATCGGCCAGCGCGTTCGGCTGTTAACCGAAAGGATGGTGGTTCGAGCCCACCCAGGGACGATGTGACTTTTGTTAGACGCCAGCCTGAGCGAGAGGAACGGAGCGAGCGGTTGTTGCCGTTCTGCTGTGTTCTAGACTTTGTCGCAGCATGATGGCGGCGTAGCTTCTCGTAGTCAGCTGCGAAAGATATGTAGCAGGCTTCTTATCTATCTATCTATCTATCTATCTATTTATTCATTTAACTCTACTTCTACTAAACGAAGAACCGCAAATCATGCGTGCTTTGCTATTTTAGAACGTTCGTGAAGCCGCCGTAAACTTCGCCATGACATATTACATGGTCATCGTAACATGCTACTAAAGCGGCGGAATTCTAGCGAAACTCTGCGAAGGTTCCCGCCATCGCTGCGGAAGACGTACTTCTCTTTTTTCTCCCACCCGGGTTACGGCATACCCCGCCTTTCCGTCATCCCATAGGCTGGGGCTTCTCTTTCTCCGCCGAACAGATGGGTACTGGCCAATGGCCACCAAGAGAGCGCCAGATGGATTGGGGATCCCTGGGCAGTTGCTGCCTGCAGGTCCAACGCCGGTGGTCTCCTGGTGCCCCAACAAAAGTCTCGGTCCGCCCAACGTGGGGCTCGAACCCACGACCCTGAGATTAAGAGTCTCATGCTCTACCGACTGAGCTAGCCGGGCACAGGGAAGGCGGTGCGCCCCACGGCGCGCAGGCGCCGCACCAAACACATACCGGCGCCCCACGGCTGGTTTAAAGCCCCACAGCGCGGGCGTGTGGCTTTTCCAAACAGCGAGTAGGAATGCCGTAAGGCGGCGCACAGGCAGGTCTCTGTGGCGCAATCGGCCAGCGCGTTCGGCTGTTAACCGAAAGGATGGTGGTTCGAGCCCACCCAGGGACGATGTGACTTTTGTTAGACGCCAGCCTGAGCGAGAGGAACGGAGCGAGCGGTTGTTGCCGTTCTGCTGTGTTCTAGACTTTGTCGCAGCATGATGGCGGCGTAGCTTCTCGTAGTCAGCTGCGAAAGATATGTAGCAGGGTTCTTATCTATCTATCTATCTATCTATCTATTTATTCATTTAACTCTACTTCTACTAAACGAAGAACCGCAAATCATGCGTGCTTTGCTATTTTAGAACGTTCGTGAAGCCGCCGTAAACTTCGCCATGACATATTACATGGTCATCGTGACATGCTACTAAAGCGGCGGAATTCTAGCGAAACTCTGCGAAGGTTCCCGCCATCGCTGCGGAAGACGTACTTCTCTTTTTTCTCCCACCCGGGTTACGGCATACCCGCCTTTCCGTCATCCCATAGGCTGGGGCTTCTCTTTCTCCGCCGAACAGATGGGTACTGGCCAATGGCCACCAAGAGAGCGCCAGATGGATTGGGGATCCCTGGGCAGTTGCTGCCTGCAGGTCCAACGCCGGTGGTCTCCTGGTGCCCCAACAAAAGTCTCGGTCCGCCCAACGTGGGGCTCGAACCCACGACCCTGAGATTAAGAGTCTCATGCTCTACCGACTGAGCTAGCCGGGCACAGGGAAGGCGGTGCGCCCCACGGCGCGCAGGCGCCGCACCAAACACATACCGGCGCCCCACGGCTGGTTTAAAGCCCCACAGCGCGGGCGTGTGGCTTTTCCAAACAGCGAGTAGGAATGCCGTAAGGCGGCGCACAGGCAGGTCTCTGTGGCGCAATCGGCCAGCGCGTTCGGCTGTTAACCGAAAGGATGGTGGTTCGAGCCCACCCAGGGACGATGTGACTTTTGTTAGACGCCAGCCTGAGCGAGAGGAACGGAGCGAGCGGTTGTTGCCGTTCTGCTGTGTTCTAGACTTTGTCGCAGCATGATGGCGGCGTAGCTTCTCGTAGTCAGCTGCGAAAGATATGTAGCAGGGTTCTTATCTATCTATCTATCTATCTATCTATTTATTCATTTAACTCTACTTCTACTAAACGAAGAACCGCAAATCATGCGTGCTTTGCTATTTTAGAACGTTCGTGAAGCCGCCGTAAACTTCGCCATGACATATTACATGGTCATCGTGACATGCTACTAAAGCGGCGGAATTCTAGCGAAACTCTGCGAAGGTTCCCGCCATCGCTGCGGAAGACGTACTTCTCTTTTTTCTCCCACCCGGGTTACGGCATACCCCGCCTTTCCGTCATCCCATAGGCTGGGGCTTCTCTTTCTCCGCCGAACAGATGGGTACTGGCCAATGGCCACCAAGAGAGCGCCAGATGGATTGGGGATCCCTGGGCAGTTGCTGCCTGCAGGTCCAACGCCGGTGGTCTCCTGGTGCCCCAACAAAAGTCTCGGTCCGCCCAACGTGGGGCTCGAACCCACGACCCTGAGATTAAGAGTCTCATGCTCTACCGACTGAGCTAGCCGGGCACAGGGAAGGCGGTGCGCCCCACGGCGCGCAGGCGCCGCACCAAACACATACCGGCGCCCCACGGCTGGTTTAAAGCCCCACAGCGCGGGCGTGTGGCTTTTCCAAACAGCGAGTAGGAATGCCGTAAGGCGGCGCACAGGCAGGTCTCTGTGGCGCAATCGGCCAGCGCGTTCGGCTGTTAACCGAAAGGATGGTGGTTCGAGCCCACCCAGGGACGAAGTGACTTTTGTTAGACGCCAGCCTGAGCGAGAGGAACGGAGCGAGCGGTTGTTGCCGTTCTGCTGTGTTCTAGACTTTGTCGCAGCATGATGGCGGCGTAGCTTCTCGTAGTCAGCTGCGAAAGATATGTAGCAGGGTTCTTATCTATCTATCTATCTATCTATTTATTCATTTAACTCTACTTCTACTAAACGAAGAACCGCAAATCATGCGTGCTTTGCTATTTTAGAACGTTCGTGAAGCCGCCGTAAACTTCGCCATGACATATTACATGGTCATCGTAACATGCTACTAAAGCGGCGGAATTCTAGCGAAACTCTGCGAAGGTTCCCGCCATCGCTGCGGAAGACGTACTTCTCTTTTTTCTCCCACCCGGGTTACGGCATACCCCGCCTTTCCGTCATCCCATAGGCTGGGGCTTCTCTTTCTCCGCCGAACAGATGGGTACTGGCCAATGGCCACCAAGAGAGCGCCAGATGGATTGGGGATCCCTGGGCAGTTGCTGCCTGCAGGTCCAACGCCGGTGGTCTCCTGGTGCCCCAACAAAAGTCTCGGTCCGCCCAACGTGGGGCTCGAACCCACGACCCTGAGATTAAGAGTCTCATGCTCTACCGACTGAGCTAGCCGGGCACAGGGAAGGCGGTGCGCCCCACGGCGCGCAGGCGCCGCACCAAACACATACCGGCGCCCCACGGCTGGTTTAAAGCCCCACAGCGCGGGCGTGTGGCTTTTCCAAACAGCGAGTAGGAATGCCGTAAGGCGGCGCACAGGCAGGTCTCTGTGGCGCAATCGGCCAGCGCGTTCGGCTGTTAACCGAAAGGATGGTGGTTCGAGCCCACCCAGGGACGACGTGACTTTTGTTAGACGCCAGCCTGAGCGAGAGGAACGGAGCGAGCGGTTGTTGCTGTTCTGCTGTGTTCTAGACTTTGTCGCAGCATGATGGCGGCGTAGCTTCTCGTAGTCAGCTGCGAAAGATATGTAGCAGGCTTCTTATCTATCTATCTATCTATCTATTTATTCATTTAACTCTACTTCTACTAAACGAAGAACCGCAAATCATGCGTGCTTTGCTATTTTAGAACGTTCGTGAAGCCGCCGTAAACTTCGCCATGACATATTACATGGTCATCGTGACATGCTACTAAAGCGGCGGAATTCTAGCGAAACTCTGCGAAGGTTCCCGCCATCGCTGCGGAAGACGTACTTCTCTTTTTTCTCCCACCCGGGTTACGGCATACCCCGCCTTTCCGTCATCCCATAGGCTGGGGCTTCTCTTTCTCCGCCGAACAGATGGGTACTGGCCAATGGCCACCAAGAGAGCGCCAGATGGATTGGGGATCCCTGGGCAGTTGCTGCCTGCAGGTCCAACGCCGGTGGTCTCCTGGTGCCCCAACAAAAGTCTCGGTCCGCCCAACGTGGGGCTCGAACCCACGACCCTGAGATTAAGAGTCTCATGCTCTACCGACTGAGCTAGCCGGGCACAGGGAAGGCGGTGCGCCCCACGGCGCGCAGGCGCCGCACCAAACACATACCGGCGCCCCACGGCTGGTTTAAAGCCCCACAGCGCGGGCGTGTGGCTTTTCCAAACAGCGAGTAGGAATGCCGTAAGGCGGCGCACAGGCAGGTCTCTGTGGCGCAATCGGCCAGCGCGTTCGGCTGTTAACCGAAAGGATGGTGGTTCGAGCCCACCCAGGGACGATGTGACTTTTGTTAGACGCCAGCCTGAGCGAGAGGAACGGAGCGAGCGGCTGTTGCCGTTCTGCTGTGTTCTAGACTTTGTCGCAGCATGATGGCGGCGTAGCTTCTCGTAGTCAGCTGCGAAAGATATGTAGCAGGGTTCTTATCTATCTATCTATCTATCTATTTATTCATTTAACTCTACTTCTACTAAACGAAGAACCGCAAATCATGCGTGCTTTGCTATTTTAGAACGTTCGTGAAGCCGCCGTAAACTTCGCCATGACATATTACATGGTCATCGTGACATGCTACTAAAGCGGCGGAATTCTAGCGAAACTCTGCGAAGGTTCCCGCCATCGCTGCGGAAGACGTACTTCTCTTTTTTCTCCCACCCGGGTTACGGCATACCCCGCCTTTCCGTCATCCCATAGGCTGGGGCTTCTCTTTCTCCGCCGAACAGATGGGTACTGGCCAATGGCCACCAAGAGAGCGCCAGATGGATTGGGGATCCCTGGGCAGTTGCTGCCTGCAGGTCCAACGCCGGTGGTCTCCTGGTGCCCCAACAAAAGTCTCGGTCCGCCCAACGTGGGGCTCGAACCCACGACCCTGAGATTAAGAGTCTCATGCTCTACCGACTGAGCTAGCCGGGCACAGGGAAGGCGGTGCGCCCCACGGCGCGCAGGCGCCGCACCAAACACATACCGGCGCCCCACGGCTGGTTTAAAGCCCCACAGCGCGGGCGTGTGGCTTTTCCAAACAGCGAGTAGGAATGCCGTAAGGCGGCGCACAGGCAGGTCTCTGTGGCGCAATCGGCCAGCGCGTTCGGCTGTTAACCGAAAGGATGGTGGTTCGAGCCCACCCAGGGACGACGTGACTTTTGTTAGACGCCAGCCTGAGCGAGAGGAACGGAGCGAGCGGTTGTTGCCGTTCTGCTGTGTTCTAGACTTTGTCGCAGCATGATGGCGGCGTAGCTTCTCGTAGTCAGCTGCGAAAGATATGTAGCAGGGTTCTTATCTATCTATCTATCTATCTATTTATTCATTTAACTCTACTTCTACTAAACGAAGAACCGCAAATCATGCGTGCTTTGCTATTTTAGAACGTTCGTGAAGCCGCCGTAAACTTCGCCATGACATATTACATGGTCATCGTGACATGCTACTAAAGCGGCGGAATTCTAGCGAAACTCTGCGAAGGTTCCCGCCATCGCTGCGGAAGACGTACTTCTCTTTTTTCTCCCACCCGGGTTACGGCATACCCCGCCTTTCCGTCATCCCATAGGCTGGGGCTTCTCTTTCTCCGCCGAACAGATGGGTACTGGCCAATGGCCACCAAGAGAGCGCCAGATGGATTGGGGATCCCTGGGCAGTTGCTGCCTGCAGGTCCAACGCCGGTGGTCTCCTGGTGCCCCAACAAAAGTCTCGGTCCGCCCAACGTGGGGCTCGAACCCACGACCCTGAGATTAAGAGTCTCATGCTCTACCGACTGAGCTAGCCGGGCACAGGGAAGGCGGTGCGCCCCACGGCGTGCAGGCGCCGCACCAAACACATACCGGCGCCCCACGGCTGGTTTAAAGCCCCACAGCGCGGGCGTGTGGCTTTTCCAAACAGCGAGTAGGAATGCCGTAAGGCGGCGCACAGGCAGGTCTCTGTGGCGCAATCGGCCAGCGCGTTCGGCTGTTAACCGAAAGGATGGTGGTTCGAGCCCACCCAGGGACGACGTGACTTTTGTTAGACGCCAGCCTGAGCGAGAGGAACGGAGCGAGCGGTTGTTGCCGTTCTGCTGTGTTCTAGACTTTGTCGCAGCATGATGGCGGCGTAGCTTCTCGTAGTCAGCTGCGAAAGATATGTAGCAGGGTTCTTATCTATCTATCTATCTATCTATTTATTCATTTAACTCTACTTCTACTAAACGAAGAACCGCAAATCATGCGTGCTTTGCTATTTTAGAACGTTCGTGAAGCCGCCGTAAACTTCGCCATGACATATTACATGGTCATCGTGACATGCTACTAAAGCGGCGGAATTCTAGCGAAACTCTGCGAAGGTTCCCGCCATCGCTGCGGAAGACGTACTTCTCTTTTTTCTCCCACCCGGGTTACGGCATACCCCGCCTTTCCGTCATCCCATAGGCTGGGGCTTCTCTTTCTCCGCCGAACAGATGGGTACTGGCCAATGGCCACCAAGAGAGCGCCAGATGGATTGGGGATCCCTGGGCAGTTGCTGCCTGCAGGTCCAACGCCGGTGGTCTCCTGGTGCCCCAACAAAAGTCTCGGTCCGCCCAACGTGGGGCTCGAACCCACGACCCTGAGATTAAGAGTCTCATGCTCTACCGACTGAGCTAGCCGGGCACAGGGAAGGCGGTGCGCCCCACGGCGCGCAGGCGCCGCACCAAACACATACCGGCGCCCCACGGCTGGTTTAAAGCCCCACAGCGCGGGCGTGTGGCTTTTCCAAACAGCGAGTAGGAATGCCGTAAGGCGGCGCACAGGCAGGTCTCTGTGGCGCAATCGGCCAGCGCGTTCGGCTGTTAACCGAAAGGATGGTGGTTCGAGCCCACCCAGGGACGATGTGACTTTTGTTAGACGCCAGCCTGAGCGAGAGGAACGGAGCGAGCGGTTGTTGCCGTTCTGCTGTGTTCTAGACTTTGTCGCAGCATGATGGCGGCGTAGCTTCTCGTAGTCAGCTGCGAAAGATATGTAGCAGGCTTCTTATCTATCTATCTATCTATCTATTTATTCATTTAACTCTACTTCTACTAAACGAAGAACCGCAAATCATGCGTGCTTTGCTATTTTAGAACGTTCGTGAAGCCGCCGTAAACTTCGCCATGACATATTACATGGTCATCGTGACATGCTACTAAAGCGGCGGAATTCTAGCGAAACTCTGCGAAGGTTCCCGCCATCGCTGCGGAAGACGTACTTCTCTTTTTTCTCCCACCCGGGTTACGGCATACCCCGCCTTTCCGTCATCCCATAGGCTGGGGCTTCTCTTTCTCCGCCGAACAGATGGGTACTGGCCAATGGCCACCAAGAGAGCGCCAGATGGATTGGGGATCCCTGGGCAGTTGCTGCCTGCAGGTCCAACGCCGGTGGTCTCCTGGTGCCCCAACAAAAGTCTCGGTCCGCCCAACGTGGGGCTCGAACCCACGACCCTGAGATTAAGAGTCTCATGCTCTACCGACTGAGCTAGCCGGGCACAGGGAAGGCGGTGCGCCCCACGGCGCGCAGGCGCCGCACCAAACACATACCGGCGCCCCACGGCTGGTTTAAAGCCCCACAGCGCGGGCGTGTGGCTTTTCCAAACAGCGAGTAGGAATGCCGTAAGGCGGCGCACAGGCAGGTCTCTGTGGCGCAATCGGCCAGCGCGTTCGGCTGTTAACCGAAAGGATGGTGGTTCGAGCCCACCCAGGGACGATGTGACTTTTGTTAGACGCCAGCCTGAGCGAGAGGAACGGAGCGAGCGGTTGTTGCCGTTCTGCTGTGTTCTAGACTTTGTCGCAGCATGATGGCGGCGTAGCTTCTCGTAGTCAGCTGCGAAAGATATGTAGCAGGGTTCTTATCTATCTATCTATCTATCTATCTATTTATTCATTTAACTCTACTTCTACTAAACGAAGAACCGCAAATCATGCGTGCTTTGCTATTTTAGAACGTTCGTGAAGCCGCCGTAAACTTCGCCATGACATATTACATGGTCATCGTGACATGCTACTAAAGCGGCGGAATTCTAGCGAAACTCTGCGAAGGTTCCCGCCATCGCTGCGGAAGACGTACTTCTCTTTTTTCTCCCACCCGGGTTACGGCATACCCCGCCTTTCCGTCATCCCATAGGCTGGGGCTTCTCTTTCTCCGCCGAACAGATGGGTACTGGCCAATGGCCACCAAGAGAGCGCCAGATGGATTGGGGATCCCTGGGCAGTTGCTGCCTGCAGGTCCAACGCCGGTGGTCTCCTGGTGCCCCAACAAAAGTCTCGGTCCGCCCAACGTGGGGCTCGAACCCACGACCCTGAGATTAAGAGTCTCATGCTCTACCGACTGAGCTAGCCGGGCACAGGGAAGGCGGTGCGCCCCACGGCGCGCAGGCGCCGCACCAAACACATACCGGCGCCCCACGGCTGGTTTAAAGCCCCACAGCGCGGGCGTGTGGCTTTTCCAAACAGCGAGTAGGAATGCCGTAAGGCGGCGCACAGGCAGGTCTCTGTGGCGCAATCGGCCAGCGCGTTCGGCTGTTAACCGAAAGGATGGTGGTTCGAGCCCACCCAGGGACGATGTGACTTTTGTTAGACGCCAGCCTGAGCGAGAGGAACGGAGCGAGCGGTTGTTGCCGTTCTGCTGTGTTCTAGACTTTGTCGCAGCATGATGGCGGCGTAGCTTCTCGTAGTCAGCTGCGAAAGATATGTAGCAGGCTTCTTATCTATCTATCTATCTATCTATCTATTTATTCATTTAACTCTACTTCTACTAAACGAAGAACCGCAAATCATGCGTGCTTTGCTATTTTAGAACGTTCGTGAAGCCGCCGTAAACTTCGCCATGACATATTACATGGTCATCGTGACATGCTACTAAAGCGGCGGAATTCTAGCGAAACTCTGCGAAGGTTCCCGCCATCGCTGCGGAAGACGTACTTCTCTTTTTTCTCCCACCCGGGTTACGGCATACCCCGCCTTTCCGTCATCCCATAGGCTGGGGCTTCTCTTTCTCCGCCGAACAGATGGGTACTGGCCAATGGCCACCAAGAGAGCGCCAGATGGATTGGGGATCCCTGGGCAGTTGCTGCCTGCAGGTCCAACGCCGGTGGTCTCCTGGTGCCCCAACAAAAGTCTCGGTCCGCCCAACGTGGGGCTCGAACCCACGACCCTGAGATTAAGAGTCTCATGCTCTACCGACTGAGCTAGCCGGGCACAGGGAAGGCGGTGCGCCCCACGGCGCGCAGGCGCCGCACCAAACACATACCGGCGCCCCACGGCTGGTTTAAAGCCCCACAGCGCGGGCGTGTGGCTTTTCCAAACAGCGAGTAGGAATGCCGTAAGGCGGCGCACAGGCAGGTCTCTGTGGCGCAATCGGCCAGCGCGTTCGGCTGTTAACCGAAAGGATGGTGGTTCGAGCCCACCCAGGGACGATGTGACTTTTGTTAGACGCCAGCCTGAGCGAGAGGAACGGAGCGAGCGGTTGTTGCCGTTCTGCTGTGTTCTAGACTTTGTCGCAGCATGATGGCGGCGTAGCTTCTCGTAGTCAGCTGCGAAAGATATGTAGCAGGCTTCTTATCTATCTATCTATCTATCTATCTATTTATTCATTTAACTCTACTTCTACTAAACGAAGAACCGCAAATCATGCGTGCTTTGCTATTTTAGAACGTTCGTGAAGCCGCCGTAAACTTCGCCATGACATATTACATGGTCATCGTAACATGCTACTAAAGCGGCGGAATTCTAGCGAAACTCTGCGAAGGTTCCCGCCATCGCTGCGGAAGACGTACTTCTCTTTTTTCTCCCACCCGGGTTACGGCATACCCCGCCTTTCCGTCATCCCATAGGCTGGGGCTTCTCTTTCTCCGCCGAACAGATGGGTACTGGCCAATGGCCACCAAGAGAGCGCCAGATGGATTGGGGATCCCTGGGCAGTTGCTGCCTGCAGGTCCAACGCCGGTGGTCTCCTGGTGCCCCAACAAAAGTCTCGGTCCGCCCAACGTGGGGCTCGAACCCACGACCCTGAGATTAAGAGTCTCATGCTCTACCGACTGAGCTAGCCGGGCACAGGGAAGGCGGTGCGCCCCACGGCGCGCAGGCGCCGCACCAAACACATACCGGCGCCCCACGGCTGGTTTAAAGCCCCACAGCGCGGGCGTGTGGCTTTTCCAAACAGCGAGTAGGAATGCCGTAAGGCGGCGCACAGGCAGGTCTCTGTGGCGCAATCGGCCAGCGCGTTCGGCTGTTAACCGAAAGGATGGTGGTTCGAGCCCACCCAGGGACGATGTGACTTTTGTTAGACGCCAGCCTGAGCGAGAGGAACGGAGCGAGCGGTTGTTGCCGTTCTGCTGTGTTCTAGACTTTGTCGCAGCATGATGGCGGCGTAGCTTCTCGTAGTCAGCTGCGAAAGATATGTAGCAGGGTTCTTATCTATCTATCTATCTATCTATCTATTTATTCATTTAACTCTACTTCTACTAAACGAAGAACCGCAAATCATGCGTGCTTTGCTATTTTAGAACGTTCGTGAAGCCGCCGTAAACTTCGCCATGACATATTACATGGTCATCGTGACATGCTACTAAAGCGGCGGAATTCTAGCGAAACTCTGCGAAGGTTCCCGCCATCGCTGCGGAAGACGTACTTCTCTTTTTTCTCCCACCCGGGTTACGGCATACCCGCCTTTCCGTCATCCCATAGGCTGGGGCTTCTCTTTCTCCGCCGAACAGATGGGTACTGGCCAATGGCCACCAAGAGAGCGCCAGATGGATTGGGGATCCCTGGGCAGTTGCTGCCTGCAGGTCCAACGCCGGTGGTCTCCTGGTGCCCCAACAAAAGTCTCGGTCCGCCCAACGTGGGGCTCGAACCCACGACCCTGAGATTAAGAGTCTCATGCTCTACCGACTGAGCTAGCCGGGCACAGGGAAGGCGGTGCGCCCCACGGCGCGCAGGCGCCGCACCAAACACATACCGGCGCCCCACGGCTGGTTTAAAGCCCCACAGCGCGGGCGTGTGGCTTTTCCAAACAGCGAGTAGGAATGCCGTAAGGCGGCGCACAGGCAGGTCTCTGTGGCGCAATCGGCCAGCGCGTTCGGCTGTTAACCGAAAGGATGGTGGTTCGAGCCCACCCAGGGACGATGTGACTTTTGTTAGACGCCAGCCTGAGCGAGAGGAACGGAGCGAGCGGTTGTTGCCGTTCTGCTGTGTTCTAGACTTTGTCGCAGCATGATGGCGGCGTAGCTTCTCGTAGTCAGCTGCGAAAGATATGTAGCAGGGTTCTTATCTATCTATCTATCTATCTATCTATTTATTCATTTAACTCTACTTCTACTAAACGAAGAACCGCAAATCATGCGTGCTTTGCTATTTTAGAACGTTCGTGAAGCCGCCGTAAACTTCGCCATGACATATTACATGGTCATCGTGACATGCTACTAAAGCGGCGGAATTCTAGCGAAACTCTGCGAAGGTTCCCGCCATCGCTGCGGAAGACGTACTTCTCTTTTTTCTCCCACCCGGGTTACGGCATACCCCGCCTTTCCGTCATCCCATAGGCTGGGGCTTCTCTTTCTCCGCCGAACAGATGGGTACTGGCCAATGGCCACCAAGAGAGCGCCAGATGGATTGGGGATCCCTGGGCAGTTGCTGCCTGCAGGTCCAACGCCGGTGGTCTCCTGGTGCCCCAACAAAAGTCTCGGTCCGCCCAACGTGGGGCTCGAACCCACGACCCTGAGATTAAGAGTCTCATGCTCTACCGACTGAGCTAGCCGGGCACAGGGAAGGCGGTGCGCCCCACGGCGCGCAGGCGCCGCACCAAACACATACCGGCGCCCCACGGCTGGTTTAAAGCCCCACAGCGCGGGCGTGTGGCTTTTCCAAACAGCGAGTAGGAATGCCGTAAGGCGGCGCACAGGCAGGTCTCTGTGGCGCAATCGGCCAGCGCGTTCGGCTGTTAACCGAAAGGATGGTGGTTCGAGCCCACCCAGGGACGAAGTGACTTTTGTTAGACGCCAGCCTGAGCGAGAGGAACGGAGCGAGCGGTTGTTGCCGTTCTGCTGTGTTCTAGACTTTGTCGCAGCATGATGGCGGCGTAGCTTCTCGTAGTCAGCTGCGAAAGATATGTAGCAGGGTTCTTATCTATCTATCTATCTATCTATCTATTTATTCATTTAACTCTACTTCTACTAAACGAAGAACCGCAAATCATGCGTGCTTTGCTATTTTAGAACGTTCGTGAAGCCGCCGTAAACTTCGCCATGACATATTACATGGTCATCGTAACATGCTACTAAAGCGGCGGAATTCTAGCGAAACTCTGCGAAGGTTCCCGCCATCGCTGCGGAAGACGTACTTCTCTTTTTTCTCCCACCCGGGTTACGGCATACCCCGCCTTTCCGTCATCCCATAGGCTGGGGCTTCTCTTTCTCCGCCGAACAGATGGGTACTGGCCAATGGCCACCAAGAGAGCGCCAGATGGATTGGGGATCCCTGGGCAGTTGCTGCCTGCAGGTCCAACGCCGGTGGTCTCCTGGTGCCCCAACAAAAGTCTCGGTCCGCCCAACGTGGGGCTCGAACCCACGACCCTGAGATTAAGAGTCTCATGCTCTACCGACTGAGCTAGCCGGGCACAGGGAAGGCGGTGCGCCCCACGGCGTGCAGGCGCCGCACCAAACACATACCGGCGCCCCACGGCTGGTTTAAAGCCCCACAGCGCGGGCGTGTGGCTTTTCCAAACAGCGAGTAGGAATGCCGTAAGGCGGCGCACAGGCAGGTCTCTGTGGCGCAATCGGCCAGCGCGTTCGGCTGTTAACCGAAAGGATGGTGGTTCAAGCCCACCCAGGGACGATGTGACTTTTGTTAGACGCCAGCCTGAGCGAGAGGAACGGAGCGAGCGGTTGTTGCCGTTCTGCTGTGTTCTAGACTTTGTCGCAGCATGATGGCGGCGTAGCTTCTCGTAGTCAGCTGCGAAAGATATGTAGCAGGGTTCTTATCTATCTATCTATCTATCTATCTATTTATTCATTTAACTCTACTTCTACTAAACGAAGAACCGCAAATCATGCGTGCTTTGCTATTTTAGAACGTTCGTGAAGCCGCCGTAAACTTCGCCATGACATATTACATGGTCATCGTGACATGCTACTAAAGCGGCGGAATTCTAGCGAAACTCTGCGAAGGTTCCCGCCATCGCTGCGGAAGACGTACTTCTCTTTTTTCTCCCACCCGGGTTACGGCATACCCCGCCTTTCCGTCATCCCATAGGCTGGGGCTTCTCTTTCTCCGCCGAACAGATGGGTACTGGCCAATGGCCACCAAGAGAGCGCCAGATGGATTGGGGATCCCTGGGCAGTTGCTGCCTGCAGGTCCAACGCCGGTGGTCTCCTGGTGCCCCAACAAAAGTCTCGGTCCGCCCAACGTGGGGCTCGAACCCACGACCCTGAGATTAAGAGTCTCATACTCTACCGACTGAGCTAGCCGGGCACAGGGAAGGCGGTGCGCCCCACGGCGCGCAGGCGCCGCACCAAACACATACCGGCGCCCCACGGCTGGTTTAAAGCCCCACAGCGCGGGCGTGTGGCTTTTCCAAACAGCGAGTAGGAATGCCGTAAGGCGGCGCACAGGCAGGTCTCTGTGGCGCAATCGGCCAGCGCGTTCGGCTGTTAACCGAAAGGATGGTGGTTCGAGCCCACCCAGGGACGATGTGACTTTTGTTAGACGCCAGCCTGAGCGAGAGGAACGGAGCGAGCGGTTGTTGCCGTTCTGCTGTGTTCTAGACTTTGTCGCAGCATGATGGCGGCGTAGCTTCTCGTAGTCAGCTGCGAAAGATATGTAGCAGGCTTCTTATCTATCTATCTATCTATCTATCTATTTATTCATTTAACTCTACTTCTACTAAACGAAGAACCGCAAATCATGCGTGCTTTGCTATTTTAGAACGTTCGTGAAGCCGCCGTAAACTTCGCCATGACATATTACATGGTCATCGTAACATGCTACTAAAGCGGCGGAATTCTAGCGAAACTCTGCGAAGGTTCCCGCCATCGCTGCGGAAGACGTACTTCTCTTTTTTCTCCCACCCGGGTTACGGCATACCCCGCCTTTCCGTCATCCCATAGGCTGGGGCTTCTCTTTCTCCGCCGAACAGATGGGTACTGGCCAATGGCCACCAAGAGAGCGCCAGATGGATTGGGGATCCCTGGGCAGTTGCTGCCTGCAGGTCCAACGCCGGTGGTCTCCTGGTGCCCCAACAAAAGTCTCGGTCCGCCCAACGTGGGGCTCGAACCCACGACCCTGAGATTAAGAGTCTCATGCTCTACCGACTGAGCTAGCCGGGCACAGGGAAGGCGGTGCGCCCCACGGCGTGCAGGCGCCGCACCAAACACATACCGGCGCCCCACGGCTGGTTTAAAGCCCCACAGCGCGGGCGTGTGGCTTTTCCAAACAGCGAGTAGGAATGCCGTAAGGCGGCGCACAGGCAGGTCTCTGTGGCGCAATCGGCCAGCGCGTTCGGCTGTTAACCGAAAGGATGGTGGTTCAAGCCCACCCAGGGACGATGTGACTTTTGTTAGACGCCAGCCTGAGCGAGAGGAACGGAGCGAGCGGTTGTTGCCGTTCTGCTGTGTTCTAGACTTTGTCGCAGCATGATGGCGGCGTAGCTTCTCGTAGTCAGCTGCGAAAGATATGTAGCAGGGTTCTTATCTATCTATCTATCTATCTATCTATTTATTCATTTAACTCTACTTCTACTAAACGAAGAACCGCAAATCATGCGTGCTTTGCTATTTTAGAACGTTCGTGAAGCCGCCGTAAACTTCGCCATGACATATTACATGGTCATCGTGACATGCTACTAAAGCGGCGGAATTCTAGCGAAACTCTGCGAAGGTTCCCGCCATCGCTGCGGAAGACGTACTTCTCTTTTTTCTCCCACCCGGGTTACGGCATACCCCGCCTTTCCGTCATCCCATAGGCTGGGGCTTCTCTTTCTCCGCCGAACAGATGGGTACTGGCCAATGGCCACCAAGAGAGCGCCAGATGGATTGGGGATCCCTGGGCAGTTGCTGCCTGCAGGTCCAACGCCGGTGGTCTCCTGGTGCCCCAACAAAAGTCTCGGTCCGCCCAACGTGGGGCTCGAACCCACGACCCTGAGATTAAGAGTCTCATACTCTACCGACTGAGCTAGCCGGGCACAGGGAAGGCGGTGCGCCCCACGGCGCGCAGGCGCCGCACCAAACACATACCGGCGCCCCACGGCTGGTTTAAAGCCCCACAGCGCGGGCGTGTGGCTTTTCCAAACAGCGAGTAGGAATGCCGTAAGGCGGCGCACAGGCAGGTCTCTGTGGCGCAATCGGCCAGCGCGTTCGGCTGTTAACCGAAAGGATGGTGGTTCGAGCCCACCCAGGGACGAAGTGACTTTTGTTAGACGCCAGCCTGAGCGAGAGGAACGGAGCGAGCGGTTGTTGCCGTTCTGCTGTGTTCTAGACTTTGTCGCAGCATGATGGCGGCGTAGCTTCTCGTAGTCAGCTGCGAAAGATATGTAGCAGGGTTCTTATCTATCTATCTATCTATCTATCTATTTATTCATTTAACTCTACTTCTACTAAACGAAGAACCGCAAATCATGCGTGCTTTGCTATTTTAGAACGTTCGTGAAGCCGCCGTAAACTTCGCCATGACATATTACATGGTCATCGTGACATGCTACTAAAGCGGCGGAATTCTAGCGAAACTCTGCGAAGGTTCCCGCCATCGCTGCGGAAGACGTACTTCTCTTTTTTCTCCCACCCGGGTTACGGCATACCCCGCCTTTCCGTCATCCCATAGGCTGGGGCTTCTCTTTCTCCGCCGAACAGATGGGTACTGGCCAATGGCCACCAAGAGAGCGCCAGATGGATTGGGGATCCCTGGGCAGTTGCTGCCTGCAGGTCCAACGCCGGTGGTCTCCTGGTGCCCCAACAAAAGTCTCGGTCCGCCCAACGTGGGGCTCGAACCCACGACCCTGAGATTAAGAGTCTCATGCTCTACCGACTGAGCTAGCCGGGCACAGGGAAGGCGGTGCGCCCCACGGCGCGCAGGCGCCGCACCAAACACATACCGGCGCCCCACGGCTGGTTTAAAGCCCCACAGCGCGGGCGTGTGGCTTTTCCAAACAGCGAGTAGGAATGCCGTAAGGCGGCGCACAGGCAGGTCTCTGTGGCGCAATCGGCCAGCGCGTTCGGCTGTTAACCGAAAGGATGGTGGTTCGAGCCCACCCAGGGACGATGTGACTTTTGTTAGACGCCAGCCTGAGCGAGAGGAACGGAGCGAGCGGTTGTTGCCGTTCTGCTGTGTTCTAGACTTTGTCGCAGCATGATGGCGGCGTAGCTTCTCGTAGTCAGCTGCGAAAGATATGTAGCAGGCTTCTTATCTATCTATCTATCTATCTATTTATTCATTTAACTCTACTTCTACTAAACGAAGAACCGCAAATCATGCGTGCTTTGCTATTTTAGAACGTTCGTGAAGCCGCCGTAAACTTCGCCATGACATATTACATGGTCATCGTGACATGCTACTAAAGCGGCGGAATTCTAGCGAAACTCTGCGAAGGTTCCCGCCATCGCTGCGGAAGACGTACTTCTCTTTTTTCTCCCACCCGGGTTACGGCATACCCCGCCTTTCCGTCATCCCATAGGCTGGGGCTTCTCTTTCTCCGCCGAACAGATGGGTACTGGCCAATGGCCACCAAGAGAGCGCCAGATGGATTGGGGATCCCTGGGCAGTTGCTGCCTGCAGGTCCAACGCCGGTGGTCTCCTGGTGCCCCAACAAAAGTCTCGGTCCGCCCAACGTGGGGCTCGAACCCACGACCCTGAGATTAAGAGTCTCATGCTCTACCGACTGAGCTAGCCGGGCACAGGGAAGGCGGTGCGCCCCACGGCGTGCAGGCGCCGCACCAAACACATACCGGCGCCCCACGGCTGGTTTAAAGCCCCACAGCGCGGGCGTGTGGCTTTTCCAAACAGCGAGTAGGAATGCCGTAAGGCGGCGCACAGGCAGGTCTCTGTGGCGCAATCGGCCAGCGCGTTCGGCTGTTAACCGAAAGGATGGTGGTTCGAGCCCACCCAGGGAAGATGTGACTTTTGTTAGACGCCAGCCTGAGCGAGAGGAACGGAGCGAGCGGTTGTTGCCGTTCTGCTGTGTTCTAGACTTTGTCGCAGCATGATGGCGGCGTAGCTTCTCGTAGTCAGCTGCGAAAGATATGTAGCAGGGTTCTTATCTATCTATCTATCTATCTATCTATTTATTCATTTAACTCTACTTCTACTAAACGAAGAACCGCAAATCATGCGTGCTTTGCTATTTTAGAACGTTCGTGAAGCCGCCGTAAACTTCGCCATGACATATTACATGGTCATCGTGACATGCTACTAAAGCGGCGGAATTCTAGCGAAACTCTGCGAAGGTTCCCGCCATCGCTGCGGAAGACGTACTTCTCTTTTTTCTCCCACCCGGGTTACGGCATACCCCGCCTTTCCGTCATCCCATAGGCTGGGGCTTCTCTTTCTCCGCCGAACAGATGGGTACTGGCCAATGGCCACCAAGAGAGCGCCAGATGGATTGGGGATCCCTGGGCAGTTGCTGCCTGCAGGTCCAACGCCGGTGGTCTCCTGGTGCCCCAACAAAAGTCTCGGTCCGCCCAACGTGGGGCTCGAACCCACGACCCTGAGATTAAGAGTCTCATGCTCTACCGACTGAGCTAGCCGGGCACAGGGAAGGCGGTGCGCCCCACGGCGCGCAGGCGCCGCACCAAACACATACCGGCGCCCCACGGCTGGTTTAAAGCCCCACAGCGCGGGCGTGTGGCTTTTCCAAACAGCGAGTAGGAATGCCGTAAGGCGGCGCACAGGCAGGTCTCTGTGGCGCAATCGGCCAGCGCGTTCGGCTGTTAACCGAAAGGATGGTGGTTCGAGCCCACCCAGGGACGATGTGACTTTTGTTAGACGCCAGCCTGAGCGAGAGGAACGGAGCGAGCGGTTGTTGCCGTTCTGCTGTGTTCTAGACTTTGTCGCAGCATGATGGCGGCGTAGCTTCTCGTAGTCAGCTGCGAAAGATATGTAGCAGGCTTCTTATCTATCTATCTATCTATCTATTTATTCATTTAACTCTACTTCTACTAAACGAAGAACCGCAAATCATGCGTGCTTTGCTATTTTAGAACGTTCGTGAAGCCGCCGTAAACTTCGCCATGACATATTACATGGTCATCGTGACATGCTACTAAAGCGGCGGAATTCTAGCGAAACTCTGCGAAGGTTCCCGCCATCGCTGCGGAAGACGTACTTCTCTTTTTTCTCCCACCCGGGTTACGGCATACCCCGCCTTTCCGTCATCCCATAGGCTGGGGCTTCTCTTTCTCCGCCGAACAGATGGGTACTGGCCAATGGCCACCAAGAGAGCGCCAGATGGATTGGGGATCCCTGGGCAGTTGCTGCCTGCAGGTCCAACGCCGGTGGTCTCCTGGTGCCCCAACAAAAGTCTCGGTCCGCCCAACGTGGGGCTCGAACCCACGACCCTGAGATTAAGAGTCTCATGCTCTACCGACTGAGCTAGCCGGGCACAGGGAAGGCGGTGCGCCCCACGGCGTGCAGGCGCCGCACCAAACACATACCGGCGCCCCACGGCTGGTTTAAAGCCCCACAGCGCGGGCGTGTGGCTTTTCCAAACAGCGAGTAGGAATGCCGTAAGGCGGCGCACAGGCAGGTCTCTGTGGCGCAATCGGCCAGCGCGTTCGGCTGTTAACCGAAAGGATGGTGGTTCGAGCCCACCCAGGGACGATGTGACTTTTGTTAGACGCCAGCCTGAGCGAGAGGAACGGAGCGAGCGGTTGTTGCCGTTCTGCTGTGTTCTAGACTTTGTCGCAGCATGATGGCGGCGTAGCTTCTCGTAGTCAGCTGCGAAAGATATGTAGCAGGGTTCTTATCTATCTATCTATCTATCTATCTATTTATTCATTTAACTCTACTTCTACTAAACGAAGAACCGCAAATCATGCGTGCTTTGCTATTTTAGAACGTTCGTGAAGCCGCCGTAAACTTCGCCATGACATATTACATGGTCATCGTGACATGCTACTAAAGCGGCGGAATTCTAGCGAAACTCTGCGAAGGTTCCCGCCATCGCTGCGGAAGACGTACTTCTCTTTTTTCTCCCACCCGGGTTACGGCATACCCCGCCTTTCCGTCATCCCATAGGCTGGGGCTTCTCTTTCTCCGCCGAACAGATGGGTACTGGCCAATGGCCACCAAGAGAGCGCCAGATGGATTGGGGATCCCTGGGCAGTTGCTGCCTGCAGGTCCAACGCCGGTGGTCTCCTGGTGCCCCAACAAAAGTCTCGGTCCGCCCAACGTGGGGCTCGAACCCACGACCCTGAGATTAAGAGTCTCATGCTCTACCGACTGAGCTAGCCGGGCACAGGGAAGGCGGTGCGCCCCACGGCGCGCAGGCGCCGCACCAAACACATACCGGCGCCCCACGGCTGGTTTAAAGCCCCACAGCGCGGGCGTGTGGCTTTTCCAAACAGCGAGTAGGAATGCCGTAAGGCGGCGCACAGGCAGGTCTCTGTGGCGCAATCGGCCAGCGCGTTCGGCTGTTAACCGAAAGGATGGTGGTTCGAGCCCACCCAGGGACGATGTGACTTTTGTTAGACGCCAGCCTGAGCGAGAGGAACGGAGCGAGCGGTTGTTGCCGTTCTGCTGTGTTCTAGACTTTGTCGCAGCATGATGGCGGCGTAGCTTCTCGTAGTCAGCTGCGAAAGATATGTAGCAGGCTTCTTATCTATCTATCTATCTATCTATTTATTCATTTAACTCTACTTCTACTAAACGAAGAACCGCAAATCATGCGTGCTTTGCTATTTTAGAACGTTCGTGAAGCCGCCGTAAACTTCGCCATGACATATTACATGGTCATCGTGACATGCTACTAAAGCGGCGGAATTCTAGCGAAACTCTGCGAAGGTTCCCGCCATCGCTGCGGAAGACGTACTTCTCTTTTTTCTCCCACCCGGGTTACGGCATACCCCGCCTTTCCGTCATCCCATAGGCTGGGGCTTCTCTTTCTCCGCCGAACAGATGGGTACTGGCCAATGGCCACCAAGAGAGCGCCAGATGGATTGGGGATCCCTGGGCAGTTGCTGCCTGCAGGTCCAACGCCGGTGGTCTCCTGGTGCCCCAACAAAAGTCTCGGTCCGCCCAACGTGGGGCTCGAACCCACGACCCTGAGATTAAGAGTCTCATGCTCTACCGACTGAGCTAGCCGGGCACAGGGAAGGCGGTGCGCCCCACGGCGCTGCAGGCGCCGCACCAAACACATACCGGCGCCCCACGGCTGGTTTAAAGCCCCACAGCGCGGGCGTGTGGCTTTTCCAAACAGCGAGTAGGAATGCCGTAAGGCGGCGCACAGGCAGGTCTCTGTGGCGCAATCGGCCAGCGCGTTCGGCTGTTAACCGAAAGGATGGTGGTTCGAGCCCACCCAGGGACGATGTGACTTTTGTTAGACGCCAGCCTGAGCGAGAGGAACGGAGCGAGCGGTTGTTGCCGTTCTGCTGTGTTCTAGACTTTGTCGCAGCATGATGGCGGCGTAGCTTCTCGTAGTCAGCTGCGAAAGATATGTAGCAGGGTTCTTATCTATCTATCTATCTATCTATCTATTTATTCATTTAACTCTACTTCTACTAAACGAAGAACCGCAAATCATGCGTGCTTTGCTATTTTAGAACGTTCGTGAAGCCGCCGTAAACTTCGCCATGACATATTACATGGTCATCGTGACATGCTACTAAAGCGGCGGAATTCTAGCGAAACTCTGCGAAGGTTCCCGCCATCGCTGCGGAAGACGTACTTCTCTTTTTTCTCCCACCCGGGTTACGGCATACCCCGCCTTTCCGTCATCCCATAGGCTGGGGCTTCTCTTTCTCCGCCGAACAGATGGGTACTGGCCAATGGCCACCAAGAGAGCGCCAGATGGATTGGGGATCCCTGGGCAGTTGCTGCCTGCAGGTCCAACGCCGGTGGTCTCCTGGTGCCCCAACAAAAGTCTCGGTCCGCCCAACGTGGGGCTCGAACCCACGACCCTGAGATTAAGAGTCTCATGCTCTACCGACTGAGCTAGCCGGGCACAGGGAAGGCGGTGCGCCCCACGGCGCGCAGGCGCCGCACCAAACACATACCGGCGCCCCACGGCTGGTTTAAAGCCCCACAGCGCGGGCGTGTGGCTTTTCCAAACAGCGAGTAGGAATGCCGTAAGGCGGCGCACAGGCAGGTCTCTGTGGCGCAATCGGCCAGCGCGTTCGGCTGTTAACCGAAAGGATGGTGGTTCGAGCCCACCCAGGGACGATGTGACTTTTGTTAGACGCCAGCCTGAGCGAGAGGAACGGAGCGAGCGGTTGTTGCCGTTCTGCTGTGTTCTAGACTTTGTCGCAGCATGATGGCGGCGTAGCTTCTCGTAGTCAGCTGCGAAAGATATGTAGCAGGCTTCTTATCTATCTATCTATCTATCTATTTATTCATTTAACTCTACTTCTACTAAACGAAGAACCGCAAATCATGCGTGCTTTGCTATTTTAGAACGTTCGTGAAGCCGCCGTAAACTTCGCCATGACATATTACATGGTCATCGTGACATGCTACTAAAGCGGCGGAATTCTAGCGAAACTCTGCGAAGGTTCCCGCCATCGCTGCGGAAGACGTACTTCTCTTTTTTCTCCCACCCGGGTTACGGCATACCCCGCCTTTCCGTCATCCCATAGGCTGGGGCTTCTCTTTCTCCGCCGAACAGATGGGTACTGGCCAATGGCCACCAAGAGAGCGCCAGATGGATTGGGGATCCCTGGGCAGTTGCTGCCTGCAGGTCCAACGCCGGTGGTCTCCTGGTGCCCCAACAAAAGTCTCGGTCCGCCCAACGTGGGGCTCGAACCCACGACCCTGAGATTAAGAGTCTCATGCTCTACCGACTGAGCTAGCCGGGCACAGGGAAGGCGGTGCGCCCCACGGCGCGCAGGCGCCGCACCAAACACATACCGGCGCCCCACGGCTGGTTTAAAGCCCCACAGCGCGGGCGTGTGGCTTTTCCAAACAGCGAGTAGGAATGCCGTAAGGCGGCGCACAGGCAGGTCTCTGTGGCGCAATCGGCCAGCGCGTTCGGCTGTTAACCGAAAGGATGGTGGTTCGAGCCCACCCAGGGACGATGTGACTTTTGTTAGACGCCAGCCTGAGCGAGAGGAACGGAGCGAGCGGTTGTTGCCGTTCTGCTGTGTTCTAGACTTTGTCGCAGCATGATGGCGGCGTAGCTTCTCGTAGTCAGCTGCGAAAGATATGTAGCAGGGTTCTTATCTATCTATCTATCTATCTATCTATTTATTCATTTAACTCTACTTCTACTAAACGAAGAACCGCAAATCATGCGTGCTTTGCTATTTTAGAACGTTCGTGAAGCCGCCGTAAACTTCGCCATGACATATTACATGGTCATCGTGACATGCTACTAAAGCGGCGGAATTCTAGCGAAACTCTGCGAAGGTTCCCGCCATCGCTGCGGAAGACGTACTTCTCTTTTTTCTCCCACCCGGGTTACGGCATACCCCGCCTTTCCGTCATCCCATAGGCTGGGGCTTCTCTTTCTCCGCCGAACAGATGGGTACTGGCCAATGGCCACCAAGAGAGCGCCAGATGGATTGGGGATCCCTGGGCAGTTGCTGCCTGCAGGTCCAACGCCGGTGGTCTCCTGGTGCCCCAACAAAAGTCTCGGTCCGCCCAACGTGGGGCTCGAACCCACGACCCTGAGATTAAGAGTCTCATGCTCTACCGACTGAGCTAGCCGGGCACAGGGAAGGCGGTGCGCCCCACGGCGTGCAGGCGCCGCACCAAACACATACCGGCGCCCCACGGCTGGTTTAAAGCCCCACAGCGCGGGCGTGTGGCTTTTCCAAACAGCGAGTAGGAATGCCGTAAGGCGGCGCACAGGCAGGTCTCTGTGGCGCAATCGGCCAGCGCGTTCGGCTGTTAACCGAAAGGATGGTGGTTCGAGCCCACCCAGGGACGATGTGACTTTTGTTAGACGCCAGCCTGAGCGAGAGGAACGGAGCGAGCGGTTGTTGCCGTTCTGCTGTGTTCTAGACTTTGTCGCAGCATGATGGCGGCGTAGCTTCTCGTAGTCAGCTGCGAAAGATATGTAGCAGGGTTCTTATCTATCTATCTATCTATCTATCTATTTATTCATTTAACTCTACTTCTACTAAACGAAGAACCGCAAATCATGCGTGCTTTGCTATTTTAGAACGTTCGTGAAGCCGCCGTAAACTTCGCCATGACATATTACATGGTCATCGTGACATGCTACTAAAGCGGCGGAATTCTAGCGAAACTCTGCGAAGGTTCCCGCCATCGCTGCGGAAGACGTACTTCTCTTTTTTCTCCCACCCGGGTTACGGCATACCCCGCCTTTCCGTCATCCCATAGGCTGGGGCTTCTCTTTCTCCGCCGAACAGATGGGTACTGGCCAATGGCCACCAAGAGAGCGCCAGATGGATTGGGGATCCCTGGGCAGTTGCTGCCTGCAGGTCCAACGCCGGTGGTCTCCTGGTGCCCCAACAAAAGTCTCGGTCCGCCCAACGTGGGGCTCGAACCCACGACCCTGAGATTAAGAGTCTCATGCTCTACCGACTGAGCTAGCCGGGCACAGGGAAGGCGGTGCGCCCCACGGCGTGCAGGCGCCGCACCAAACACATACCGGCGCCCCACGGCTGGTTTAAAGCCCCACAGCGCGGGCGTGTGGCTTTTCCAAACAGCGAGTAGGAATGCCGTAAGGCGGCGCACAGGCAGGTCTCTGTGGCGCAATCGGCCAGCGCGTTCGGCTGTTAACCGAAAGGATGGTGGTTCGAGCCCACCCAGGGACGATGTGACTTTTGTTAGACGCCAGCCTGAGCGAGAGGAACGGAGCGAGCGGTTGTTGCCGTTCTGCTGTGTTCTAGACTTTGTCGCAGCATGATGGCGGCGTAGCTTCTCGTAGTCAGCTGCGAAAGATATGTAGCAGGGTTCTTATCTATCTATCTATCTATCTATCTATTTATTCATTTAACTCTACTTCTACTAAACGAAGAACCGCAAATCATGCGTGCTTTGCTATTTTAGAACGTTCGTGAAGCCGCCGTAAACTTCGCCATGACATATTACATGGTCATCGTGACATGCTACTAAAGCGGCGGAATTCTAGCGAAACTCTGCGAAGGTTCCCGCCATCGCTGCGGAAGACGTACTTCTCTTTTTTCTCCCACCCGGGTTACGGCATACCCCGCCTTTCCGTCATCCCATAGGCTGGGGCTTCTCTTTCTCCGCCGAACAGATGGGTACTGGCCAATGGCCACCAAGAGAGCGCCAGATGGATTGGGGATCCCTGGGCAGTTGCTGCCTGCAGGTCCAACGCCGGTGGTCTCCTGGTGCCCCAACAAAAGTCTCGGTCCGCCCAACGTGGGGCTCGAACCCACGACCCTGAGATTAAGAGTCTCATGCTCTACCGACTGAGCTAGCCGGGCACAGGGAAGGCGGTGCGCCCCACGGCGTGCAGGCGCCGCACCAAACACATACCGGCGCCCCACGGCTGGTTTAAAGCCCCACAGCGCGGGCGTGTGGCTTTTCCAAACAGCGAGTAGGAATGCCGTAAGGCGGCGCACAGGCAGGTCTCTGTGGCGCAATCGGCCAGCGCGTTCGGCTGTTAACCGAAAGGATGGTGGTTCGAGCCCACCCAGGGACGATGTGACTTTTGTTAGACGCCAGCCTGAGCGAGAGGAACGGAGCGAGCGGTTGTTGCCGTTCTGCTGTGTTCTAGACTTTGTCGCAGCATGATGGCGGCGTAGCTTCTCGTAGTCAGCTGCGAAAGATATGTAGCAGGGTTCTTATCTATCTATCTATCTATCTATCTATTTATTCATTTAACTCTACTTCTACTAAACGAAGAACCGCAAATCATGCGTGCTTTGCTATTTTAGAACGTTCGTGAAGCCGCCGTAAACTTCGCCATGACATATTACATGGTCATCGTGACATGCTACTAAAGCGGCGGAATTCTAGCGAAACTCTGCGAAGGTTCCCGCCATCGCTGCGGAAGACGTACTTCTCTTTTTTCTCCCACCCGGGTTACGGCATACCCCGCCTTTCCGTCATCCCATAGGCTGGGGCTTCTCTTTCTCCGCCGAACAGATGGGTACTGGCCAATGGCCACCAAGAGAGCGCCAGATGGATTGGGGATCCCTGGGCAGTTGCTGCCTGCAGGTCCAACGCCGGTGGTCTCCTGGTGCCCCAACAAAAGTCTCGGTCCGCCCAACGTGGGGCTCGAACCCACGACCCTGAGATTAAGAGTCTCATGCTCTACCGACTGAGCTAGCCGGGCACAGGGAAGGCGGTGCGCCCCACGGCGTGCAGGCGCCGCACCAAACACATACCGGCGCCCCACGGCTGGTTTAAAGCCCCACAGCGCGGGCGTGTGGCTTTTCCAAACAGCGAGTAGGAATGCCGTAAGGCGGCGCACAGGCAGGTCTCTGTGGCGCAATCGGCCAGCGCGTTCGGCTGTTAACCGAAAGGATGGTGGTTCGAGCCCACCCAGGGACGATGTGACTTTTGTTAGACGCCAGCCTGAGCGAGAGGAACGGAGCGAGCGGTTGTTGCCGTTCTGCTGTGTTCTAGACTTTGTCGCAGCATGATGGCGGCGTAGCTTCTCGTAGTCAGCTGCGAAAGATATGTAGCAGGGTTCTTATCTATCTATCTATCTATCTATCTATTTATTCATTTAACTCTACTTCTACTAAACGAAGAACCGCAAATCATGCGTGCTTTGCTATTTTAGAACGTTCGTGAAGCCGCCGTAAACTTCGCCATGACATATTACATGGTCATCGTGACATGCTACTAAAGCGGCGGAATTCTAGCGAAACTCTGCGAAGGTTCCCGCCATCGCTGCGGAAGACGTACTTCTCTTTTTTCTCCCACCCGGGTTACGGCATACCCCGCCTTTCCGTCATCCCATAGGCTGGGGCTTCTCTTTCTCCGCCGAACAGATGGGTACTGGCCAATGGCCACCAAGAGAGCGCCAGATGGATTGGGGATCCCTGGGCAGTTGCTGCCTGCAGGTCCAACGCCGGTGGTCTCCTGGTGCCCCAACAAAAGTCTCGGTCCGCCCAACGTGGGGCTCGAACCCACGACCCTGAGATTAAGAGTCTCATGCTCTACCGACTGAGCTAGCCGGGCACAGGGAAGGCGGTGCGCCCCACGGCGTGCAGGCGCCGCACCAAACACATACCGGCGCCCCACGGCTGGTTTAAAGCCCCACAGCGCGGGCGTGTGGCTTTTCCAAACAGCGAGTAGGAATGCCGTAAGGCGGCGCACAGGCAGGTCTCTGTGGCGCAATCGGCCAGCGCGTTCGGCTGTTAACCGAAAGGATGGTGGTTCGAGCCCACCCAGGGACGATGTGACTTTTGTTAGACGCCAGCCTGAGCGAGAGGAACGGAGCGAGCGGTTGTTGCCGTTCTGCTGTGTTCTAGACTTTGTCGCAGCATGATGGCGGCGTAGCTTCTCGTAGTCAGCTGCGAAAGATATGTAGCAGGGTTCTTATCTATCTATCTATCTATCTATCTATTTATTCATTTAACTCTACTTCTACTAAACGAAGAACCGCAAATCATGCGTGCTTTGCTATTTTAGAACGTTCGTGAAGCCGCCGTAAACTTCGCCATGACATATTACATGGTCATCGTGACATGCTACTAAAGCGGCGGAATTCTAGCGAAACTCTGCGAAGGTTCCCGCCATCGCTGCGGAAGACGTACTTCTCTTTTTTCTCCCACCCGGGTTACGGCATACCCCGCCTTTCCGTCATCCCATAGGCTGGGGCTTCTCTTTCTCCGCCGAACAGATGGGTACTGGCCAATGGCCACCAAGAGAGCGCCAGATGGATTGGGGATCCCTGGGCAGTTGCTGCCTGCAGGTCCAACGCCGGTGGTCTCCTGGTGCCCCAACAAAAGTCTCGGTCCGCCCAACGTGGGGCTCGAACCCACGACCCTGAGATTAAGAGTCTCATGCTCTACCGACTGAGCTAGCCGGGCACAGGGAAGGCGGTGCGCCCCACGGCGTGCAGGCGCCGCACCAAACACATACCGGCGCCCCACGGCTGGTTTAAAGCCCCACAGCGCGGGCGTGTGGCTTTTCCAAACAGCGAGTAGGAATGCCGTAAGGCGGCGCACAGGCAGGTCTCTGTGGCGCAATCGGCCAGCGCGTTCGGCTGTTAACCGAAAGGATGGTGGTTCGAGCCCACCCAGGGACGATGTGACTTTTGTTAGACGCCAGCCTGAGCGAGAGGAACGGAGCGAGCGGTTGTTGCCGTTCTGCTGTGTTCTAGACTTTGTCGCAGCATGATGGCGGCGTAGCTTCTCGTAGTCAGCTGCGAAAGATATGTAGCAGGGTTCTTATCTATCTATCTATCTATCTATCTATTTATTCATTTAACTCTACTTCTACTAAACGAAGAACCGCAAATCATGCGTGCTTTGCTATTTTAGAACGTTCGTGAAGCCGCCGTAAACTTCGCCATGACATATTACATGGTCATCGTGACATGCTACTAAAGCGGCGGAATTCTAGCGAAACTCTGCGAAGGTTCCCGCCATCGCTGCGGAAGACGTACTTCTCTTTTTTCTCCCACCCGGGTTACGGCATACCCCGCCTTTCCGTCATCCCATAGGCTGGGGCTTCTCTTTCTCCGCCGAACAGATGGGTACTGGCCAATGGCCACCAAGAGAGCGCCAGATGGATTGGGGATCCCTGGGCAGTTGCTGCCTGCAGGTCCAACGCCGGTGGTCTCCTGGTGCCCCAACAAAAGTCTCGGTCCGCCCAACGTGGGGCTCGAACCCACGACCCTGAGATTAAGAGTCTCATGCTCTACCGACTGAGCTAGCCGGGCACAGGGAAGGCGGTGCGCCCCACGGCGTGCAGGCGCCGCACCAAACACATACCGGCGCCCCACGGCTGGTTTAAAGCCCCACAGCGCGGGCGTGTGGCTTTTCCAAACAGCGAGTAGGAATGCCGTAAGGCGGCGCACAGGCAGGTCTCTGTGGCGCAATCGGCCAGCGCGTTCGGCTGTTAACCGAAAGGATGGTGGTTCGAGCCCACCCAGGGACGATGTGACTTTTGTTAGACGCCAGCCTGAGCGAGAGGAACGGAGCGAGCGGTTGTTGCCGTTCTGCTGTGTTCTAGACTTTGTCGCAGCATGATGGCGGCGTAGCTTCTCGTAGTCAGCTGCGAAAGATATGTAGCAGGGTTCTTATCTATCTATCTATCTATCTATCTATTTATTCATTTAACTCTACTTCTACTAAACGAAGAACCGCAAATCATGCGTGCTTTGCTATTTTAGAACGTTCGTGAAGCCGCCGTAAACTTCGCCATGACATATTACATGGTCATCGTGACATGCTACTAAAGCGGCGGAATTCTAGCGAAACTCTGCGAAGGTTCCCGCCATCGCTGCGGAAGACGTACTTCTCTTTTTTCTCCCACCCGGGTTACGGCATACCCCGCCTTTCCGTCATCCCATAGGCTGGGGCTTCTCTTTCTCCGCCGAACAGATGGGTACTGGCCAATGGCCACCAAGAGAGCGCCAGATGGATTGGGGATCCCTGGGCAGTTGCTGCCTGCAGGTCCAACGCCGGTGGTCTCCTGGTGCCCCAACAAAAGTCTCGGTCCGCCCAACGTGGGGCTCGAACCCACGACCCTGAGATTAAGAGTCTCATGCTCTACCGACTGAGCTAGCCGGGCACAGGGAAGGCGGTGCGCCCCACGGCGTGCAGGCGCCGCACCAAACACATACCGGCGCCCCACGGCTGGTTTAAAGCCCCACAGCGCGGGCGTGTGGCTTTTCCAAACAGCGAGTAGGAATGCCGTAAGGCGGCGCACAGGCAGGTCTCTGTGGCGCAATCGGCCAGCGCGTTCGGCTGTTAACCGAAAGGATGGTGGTTCGAGCCCACCCAGGGACGATGTGACTTTTGTTAGACGCCAGCCTGAGCGAGAGGAACGGAGCGAGCGGTTGTTGCCGTTCTGCTGTGTTCTAGACTTTGTCGCAGCATGATGGCGGCGTAGCTTCTCGTAGTCAGCTGCGAAAGATATGTAGCAGGGTTCTTATCTATCTATCTATCTATCTATCTATTTATTCATTTAACTCTACTTCTACTAAACGAAGAACCGCAAATCATGCGTGCTTTGCTATTTTAGAACGTTCGTGAAGCCGCCGTAAACTTCGCCATGACATATTACATGGTCATCGTGACATGCTACTAAAGCGGCGGAATTCTAGCGAAACTCTGCGAAGGTTCCCGCCATCGCTGCGGAAGACGTACTTCTCTTTTTTCTCCCACCCGGGTTACGGCATACCCCGCCTTTCCGTCATCCCATAGGCTGGGGCTTCTCTTTCTCCGCCGAACAGATGGGTACTGGCCAATGGCCACCAAGAGAGCGCCAGATGGATTGGGGATCCCTGGGCAGTTGCTGCCTGCAGGTCCAACGCCGGTGGTCTCCTGGTGCCCCAACAAAAGTCTCGGTCCGCCCAACGTGGGGCTCGAACCCACGACCCTGAGATTAAGAGTCTCATGCTCTACCGACTGAGCTAGCCGGGCACAGGGAAGGCGGTGCGCCCCACGGCGTGCAGGCGCCGCACCAAACACATACCGGCGCCCCACGGCTGGTTTAAAGCCCCACAGCGCGGGCGTGTGGCTTTTCCAAACAGCGAGTAGGAATGCCGTAAGGCGGCGCACAGGCAGGTCTCTGTGGCGCAATCGGCCAGCGCGTTCGGCTGTTAACCGAAAGGATGGTGGTTCGAGCCCACCCAGGGACGATGTGACTTTTGTTAGACGCCAGCCTGAGCGAGAGGAACGGAGCGAGCGGTTGTTGCCGTTCTGCTGTGTTCTAGACTTTGTCGCAGCATGATGGCGGCGTAGCTTCTCGTAGTCAGCTGCGAAAGATATGTAGCAGGGTTCTTATCTATCTATCTATCTATCTATCTATTTATTCATTTAACTCTACTTCTACTAAACGAAGAACCGCAAATCATGCGTGCTTTGCTATTTTAGAACGTTCGTGAAGCCGCCGTAAACTTCGCCATGACATATTACATGGTCATCGTGACATGCTACTAAAGCGGCGGAATTCTAGCGAAACTCTGCGAAGGTTCCCGCCATCGCTGCGGAAGACGTACTTCTCTTTTTTCTCCCACCCGGGTTACGGCATACCCCGCCTTTCCGTCATCCCATAGGCTGGGGCTTCTCTTTCTCCGCCGAACAGATGGGTACTGGCCAATGGCCACCAAGAGAGCGCCAGATGGATTGGGGATCCCTGGGCAGTTGCTGCCTGCAGGTCCAACGCCGGTGGTCTCCTGGTGCCCCAACAAAAGTCTCGGTCCGCCCAACGTGGGGCTCGAACCCACGACCCTGAGATTAAGAGTCTCATGCTCTACCGACTGAGCTAGCCGGGCACAGGGAAGGCGGTGCGCCCCACGGCGTGCAGGCGCCGCACCAAACACATACCGGCGCCCCACGGCTGGTTTAAAGCCCCACAGCGCGGGCGTGTGGCTTTTCCAAACAGCGAGTAGGAATGCCGTAAGGCGGCGCACAGGCAGGTCTCTGTGGCGCAATCGGCCAGCGCGTTCGGCTGTTAACCGAAAGGATGGTGGTTCGAGCCCACCCAGGGACGATGTGACTTTTGTTAGACGCCAGCCTGAGCGAGAGGAACGGAGCGAGCGGTTGTTGCCGTTCTGCTGTGTTCTAGACTTTGTCGCAGCATGATGGCGGCGTAGCTTCTCGTAGTCAGCTGCGAAAGATATGTAGCAGGGTTCTTATCTATCTATCTATCTATCTATCTATTTATTCATTTAACTCTACTTCTACTAAACGAAGAACCGCAAATCATGCGTGCTTTGCTATTTTAGAACGTTCGTGAAGCCGCCGTAAACTTCGCCATGACATATTACATGGTCATCGTGACATGCTACTAAAGCGGCGGAATTCTAGCGAAACTCTGCGAAGGTTCCCGCCATCGCTGCGGAAGACGTACTTCTCTTTTTTCTCCCACCCGGGTTACGGCATACCCCGCCTTTCCGTCATCCCATAGGCTGGGGCTTCTCTTTCTCCGCCGAACAGATGGGTACTGGCCAATGGCCACCAAGAGAGCGCCAGATGGATTGGGGATCCCTGGGCAGTTGCTGCCTGCAGGTCCAACGCCGGTGGTCTCCTGGTGCCCCAACAAAAGTCTCGGTCCGCCCAACGTGGGGCTCGAACCCACGACCCTGAGATTAAGAGTCTCATGCTCTACCGACTGAGCTAGCCGGGCACAGGGAAGGCGGTGCGCCCCACGGCGTGCAGGCGCCGCACCAAACACATACCGGCGCCCCACGGCTGGTTTAAAGCCCCACAGCGCGGGCGTGTGGCTTTTCCAAACAGCGAGTAGGAATGCCGTAAGGCGGCGCACAGGCAGGTCTCTGTGGCGCAATCGGCCAGCGCGTTCGGCTGTTAACCGAAAGGATGGTGGTTCGAGCCCACCCAGGGACGATGTGACTTTTGTTAGACGCCAGCCTGAGCGAGAGGAACGGAGCGAGCGGTTGTTGCCGTTCTGCTGTGTTCTAGACTTTGTCGCAGCATGATGGCGGCGTAGCTTCTCGTAGTCAGCTGCGAAAGATATGTAGCAGGGTTCTTATCTATCTATCTATCTATCTATCTATTTATTCATTTAACTCTACTTCTACTAAACGAAGAACCGCAAATCATGCGTGCTTTGCTATTTTAGAACGTTCGTGAAGCCGCCGTAAACTTCGCCATGACATATTACATGGTCATCGTGACATGCTACTAAAGCGGCGGAATTCTAGCGAAACTCTGCGAAGGTTCCCGCCATCGCTGCGGAAGACGTACTTCTCTTTTTTCTCCCACCCGGGTTACGGCATACCCCGCCTTTCCGTCATCCCATAGGCTGGGGCTTCTCTTTCTCCGCCGAACAGATGGGTACTGGCCAATGGCCACCAAGAGAGCGCCAGATGGATTGGGGATCCCTGGGCAGTTGCTGCCTGCAGGTCCAACGCCGGTGGTCTCCTGGTGCCCCAACAAAAGTCTCGGTCCGCCCAACGTGGGGCTCGAACCCACGACCCTGAGATTAAGAGTCTCATGCTCTACCGACTGAGCTAGCCGGGCACAGGGAAGGCGGTGCGCCCCACGGCGTGCAGGCGCCGCACCAAACACATACCGGCGCCCCACGGCTGGTTTAAAGCCCCACAGCGCGGGCGTGTGGCTTTTCCAAACAGCGAGTAGGAATGCCGTAAGGCGGCGCACAGGCAGGTCTCTGTGGCGCAATCGGCCAGCGCGTTCGGCTGTTAACCGAAAGGATGGTGGTTCGAGCCCACCCAGGGACGATGTGACTTTTGTTAGACGCCAGCCTGAGCGAGAGGAACGGAGCGAGCGGTTGTTGCCGTTCTGCTGTGTTCTAGACTTTGTCGCAGCATGATGGCGGCGTAGCTTCTCGTAGTCAGCTGCGAAAGATATGTAGCAGGGTTCTTATCTATCTATCTATCTATCTATCTATTTATTCATTTAACTCTACTTCTACTAAACGAAGAACCGCAAATCATGCGTGCTTTGCTATTTTAGAACGTTCGTGAAGCCGCCGTAAACTTCGCCATGACATATTACATGGTCATCGTGACATGCTACTAAAGCGGCGGAATTCTAGCGAAACTCTGCGAAGGTTCCCGCCATCGCTGCGGAAGACGTACTTCTCTTTTTTCTCCCACCCGGGTTACGGCATACCCGCCTTTCCGTCATCCCATAGGCTGGGGCTTCTCTTTCTCCGCCGAACAGATGGGTACTGGCCAATGGCCACCAAGAGAGCGCCAGATGGATTGGGGATCCCTGGGCAGTTGCTGCCTGCAGGTCCAACGCCGGTGGTCTCCTGGTGCCCCAACAAAAGTCTCGGTCCGCCCAACGTGGGGCTCGAACCCACGACCCTGAGATTAAGAGTCTCATGCTCTACCGACTGAGCTAGCCGGGCACAGGGAAGGCGGTGCGCCCCACGGCGTGCAGGCGCCGCACCAAACACATACCGGCGCCCCACGGCTGGTTTAAAGCCCCACAGCGCGGGCGTGTGGCTTTTCCAAACAGCGAGTAGGAATGCCGTAAGGCGGCGCACAGGCAGGTCTCTGTGGCGCAATCGGCCAGCGCGTTCGGCTGTTAACCGAAAGGATGGTGGTTCGAGCCCACCCAGGGACGATGTGACTTTTGTTAGACGCCAGCCTGAGCGAGAGGAACGGAGCGAGCGGTTGTTGCCGTTCTGCTGTGTTCTAGACTTTGTCGCAGCATGATGGCGGCGTAGCTTCTCGTAGTCAGCTGCGAAAGATATGTAGCAGGGTTCTTATCTATCTATCTATCTATCTATCTATTTATTCATTTAACTCTACTTCTACTAAACGAAGAACCGCAAATCATGCGTGCTTTGCTATTTTAGAACGTTCGTGAAGCCGCCGTAAACTTCGCCATGACATATTACATGGTCATCGTGACATGCTACTAAAGCGGCGGAATTCTAGCGAAACTCTGCGAAGGTTCCCGCCATCGCTGCGGAAGACGTACTTCTCTTTTTTCTCCCACCCGGGTTACGGCATACCCGCCTTTCCGTCATCCCATAGGCTGGGGCTTCTCTTTCTCCGCCGAACAGATGGGTACTGGCCAATGGCCACCAAGAGAGCGCCAGATGGATTGGGGATCCCTGGGCAGTTGCTGCCTGCAGGTCCAACGCCGGTGGTCTCCTGGTGCCCCAACAAAAGTCTCGGTCCGCCCAACGTGGGGCTCGAACCCACGACCCTGAGATTAAGAGTCTCATGCTCTACCGACTGAGCTAGCCGGGCACAGGGAAGGCGGTGCGCCCCACGGCGTGCAGGCGCCGCACCAAACACATACCGGCGCCCCACGGCTGGTTTAAAGCCCCACAGCGCGGGCGTGTGGCTTTTCCAAACAGCGAGTAGGAATGCCGTAAGGCGGCGCACAGGCAGGTCTCTGTGGCGCAATCGGCCAGCGCGTTCGGCTGTTAACCGAAAGGATGGTGGTTCGAGCCCACCCAGGGACGATGTGACTTTTGTTAGACGCCAGCCTGAGCGAGAGGAACGGAGCGAGCGGTTGTTGCCGTTCTGCTGTGTTCTAGACTTTGTCGCAGCATGATGGCGGCGTAGCTTCTCGTAGTCAGCTGCGAAAGATATGTAGCAGGGTTCTTATCTATCTATCTATCTATCTATCTATTTATTCATTTAACTCTACTTCTACTAAACGAAGAACCGCAAATCATGCGTGCTTTGCTATTTTAGAACGTTCGTGAAGCCGCCGTAAACTTCGCCATGACATATTACATGGTCATCGTGACATGCTACTAAAGCGGCGGAATTCTAGCGAAACTCTGCGAAGGTTCCCGCCATCGCTGCGGAAGACGTACTTCTCTTTTTTCTCCCACCCGGGTTACGGCATACCCGCCTTTCCGTCATCCCATAGGCTGGGGCTTCTCTTTCTCCGCCGAACAGATGGGTACTGGCCAATGGCCACCAAGAGAGCGCCAGATGGATTGGGGATCCCTGGGCAGTTGCTGCCTGCAGGTCCAACGCCGGTGGTCTCCTGGTGCCCCAACAAAAGTCTCGGTCCGCCCAACGTGGGGCTCGAACCCACGACCCTGAGATTAAGAGTCTCATGCTCTACCGACTGAGCTAGCCGGGCACAGGGAAGGCGGTGCGCCCCACGGCGTGCAGGCGCCGCACCAAACACATACCGGCGCCCCACGGCTGGTTTAAAGCCCCACAGCGCGGGCGTGTGGCTTTTCCAAACAGCGAGTAGGAATGCCGTAAGGCGGCGCACAGGCAGGTCTCTGTGGCGCAATCGGCCAGCGCGTTCGGCTGTTAACCGAAAGGATGGTGGTTCGAGCCCACCCAGGGACGATGTGACTTTTGTTAGACGCCAGCCTGAGCGAGAGGAACGGAGCGAGCGGTTGTTGCCGTTCTGCTGTGTTCTAGACTTTGTCGCAGCATGATGGCGGCGTAGCTTCTCGTAGTCAGCTGCGAAAGATATGTAGCAGGGTTCTTATCTATCTATCTATCTATCTATCTATTTATTCATTTAACTCTACTTCTACTAAACGAAGAACCGCAAATCATGCGTGCTTTGCTATTTTAGAACGTTCGTGAAGCCGCCGTAAACTTCGCCATGACATATTACATGGTCATCGTGACATGCTACTAAAGCGGCGGAATTCTAGCGAAACTCTGCGAAGGTTCCCGCCATCGCTGCGGAAGACGTACTTCTCTTTTTTCTCCCACCCGGGTTACGGCATACCCGCCTTTCCGTCATCCCATAGGCTGGGGCTTCTCTTTCTCCGCCGAACAGATGGGTACTGGCCAATGGCCACCAAGAGAGCGCCAGATGGATTGGGGATCCCTGGGCAGTTGCTGCCTGCAGGTCCAACGCCGGTGGTCTCCTGGTGCCCCAACAAAAGTCTCGGTCCGCCCAACGTGGGGCTCGAACCCACGACCCTGAGATTAAGAGTCTCATGCTCTACCGACTGAGCTAGCCGGGCACAGGGAAGGCGGTGCGCCCCACGGCGTGCAGGCGCCGCACCAAACACATACCGGCGCCCCACGGCTGGTTTAAAGCCCCACAGCGCGGGCGTGTGGCTTTTCCAAACAGCGAGTAGGAATGCCGTAAGGCGGCGCACAGGCAGGTCTCTGTGGCGCAATCGGCCAGCGCGTTCGGCTGTTAACCGAAAGGATGGTGGTTCGAGCCCACCCAGGGACGATGTGACTTTTGTTAGACGCCAGCCTGAGCGAGAGGAACGGAGCGAGCGGTTGTTGCCGTTCTGCTGTGTTCTAGACTTTGTCGCAGCATGATGGCGGCGTAGCTTCTCGTAGTCAGCTGCGAAAGATATGTAGCAGGGTTCTTATCTATCTATCTATCTATCTATCTATTTATTCATTTAACTCTACTTCTACTAAACGAAGAACCGCAAATCATGCGTGCTTTGCTATTTTAGAACGTTCGTGAAGCCGCCGTAAACTTCGCCATGACATATTACATGGTCATCGTGACATGCTACTAAAGCGGCGGAATTCTAGCGAAACTCTGCGAAGGTTCCCGCCATCGCTGCGGAAGACGTACTTCTCTTTTTTCTCCCACCCGGGTTACGGCATACCCGCCTTTCCGTCATCCCATAGGCTGGGGCTTCTCTTTCTCCGCCGAACAGATGGGTACTGGCCAATGGCCACCAAGAGAGCGCCAGATGGATTGGGGATCCCTGGGCAGTTGCTGCCTGCAGGTCCAACGCCGGTGGTCTCCTGGTGCCCCAACAAAAGTCTCGGTCCGCCCAACGTGGGGCTCGAACCCACGACCCTGAGATTAAGAGTCTCATGCTCTACCGACTGAGCTAGCCGGGCACAGGGAAGGCGGTGCGCCCCACGGCGTGCAGGCGCCGCACCAAACACATACCGGCGCCCCACGGCTGGTTTAAAGCCCCACAGCGCGGGCGTGTGGCTTTTCCAAACAGCGAGTAGGAATGCCGTAAGGCGGCGCACAGGCAGGTCTCTGTGGCGCAATCGGCCAGCGCGTTCGGCTGTTAACCGAAAGGATGGTGGTTCGAGCCCACCCAGGGACGATGTGACTTTTGTTAGACGCCAGCCTGAGCGAGAGGAACGGAGCGAGCGGTTGTTGCCGTTCTGCTGTGTTCTAGACTTTGTCGCAGCATGATGGCGGCGTAGCTTCTCGTAGTCAGCTGCGAAAGATATGTAGCAGGGTTCTTATCTATCTATCTATCTATCTATCTATTTATTCATTTAACTCTACTTCTACTAAACGAAGAACCGCAAATCATGCGTGCTTTGCTATTTTAGAACGTTCGTGAAGCCGCCGTAAACTTCGCCATGACATATTACATGGTCATCGTGACATGCTACTAAAGCGGCGGAATTCTAGCGAAACTCTGCGAAGGTTCCCGCCATCGCTGCGGAAGACGTACTTCTCTTTTTTCTCCCACCCGGGTTACGGCATACCCGCCTTTCCGTCATCCCATAGGCTGGGGCTTCTCTTTCTCCGCCGAACAGATGGGTACTGGCCAATGGCCACCAAGAGAGCGCCAGATGGATTGGGGATCCCTGGGCAGTTGCTGCCTGCAGGTCCAACGCCGGTGGTCTCCTGGTGCCCCAACAAAAGTCTCGGTCCGCCCAACGTGGGGCTCGAACCCACGACCCTGAGATTAAGAGTCTCATGCTCTACCGACTGAGCTAGCCGGGCACAGGGAAGGCGGTGCGCCCCACGGCGTGCAGGCGCCGCACCAAACACATACCGGCGCCCCACGGCTGGTTTAAAGCCCCACAGCGCGGGCGTGTGGCTTTTCCAAACAGCGAGTAGGAATGCCGTAAGGCGGCGCACAGGCAGGTCTCTGTGGCGCAATCGGCCAGCGCGTTCGGCTGTTAACCGAAAGGATGGTGGTTCGAGCCCACCCAGGGACGATGTGACTTTTGTTAGACGCCAGCCTGAGCGAGAGGAACGGAGCGAGCGGTTGTTGCCGTTCTGCTGTGTTCTAGACTTTGTCGCAGCATGATGGCGGCGTAGCTTCTCGTAGTCAGCTGCGAAAGATATGTAGCAGGGTTCTTATCTATCTATCTATCTATCTATCTATTTATTCATTTAACTCTACTTCTACTAAACGAAGAACCGCAAATCATGCGTGCTTTGCTATTTTAGAACGTTCGTGAAGCCGCCGTAAACTTCGCCATGACATATTACATGGTCATCGTGACATGCTACTAAAGCGGCGGAATTCTAGCGAAACTCTGCGAAGGTTCCCGCCATCGCTGCGGAAGACGTACTTCTCTTTTTTCTCCCACCCGGGTTACGGCATACCCGCCTTTCCGTCATCCCATAGGCTGGGGCTTCTCTTTCTCCGCCGAACAGATGGGTACTGGCCAATGGCCACCAAGAGAGCGCCAGATGGATTGGGGATCCCTGGGCAGTTGCTGCCTGCAGGTCCAACGCCGGTGGTCTCCTGGTGCCCCAACAAAAGTCTCGGTCCGCCCAACGTGGGGCTCGAACCCACGACCCTGAGATTAAGAGTCTCATGCTCTACCGACTGAGCTAGCCGGGCACAGGGAAGGCGGTGCGCCCCACGGCGTGCAGGCGCCGCACCAAACACATACCGGCGCCCCACGGCTGGTTTAAAGCCCCACAGCGCGGGCGTGTGGCTTTTCCAAACAGCGAGTAGGAATGCCGTAAGGCGGCGCACAGGCAGGTCTCTGTGGCGCAATCGGCCAGCGCGTTCGGCTGTTAACCGAAAGGATGGTGGTTCGAGCCCACCCAGGGACGATGTGACTTTTGTTAGACGCCAGCCTGAGCGAGAGGAACGGAGCGAGCGGTTGTTGCCGTTCTGCTGTGTTCTAGACTTTGTCGCAGCATGATGGCGGCGTAGCTTCTCGTAGTCAGCTGCGAAAGATATGTAGCAGGGTTCTTATCTATCTATCTATCTATCTATCTATTTATTCATTTAACTCTACTTCTACTAAACGAAGAACCGCAAATCATGCGTGCTTTGCTATTTTAGAACGTTCGTGAAGCCGCCGTAAACTTCGCCATGACATATTACATGGTCATCGTGACATGCTACTAAAGCGGCGGAATTCTAGCGAAACTCTGCGAAGGTTCCCGCCATCGCTGCGGAAGACGTACTTCTCTTTTTTCTCCCACCCGGGTTACGGCATACCCGCCTTTCCGTCATCCCATAGGCTGGGGCTTCTCTTTCTCCGCCGAACAGATGGGTACTGGCCAATGGCCACCAAGAGAGCGCCAGATGGATTGGGGATCCCTGGGCAGTTGCTGCCTGCAGGTCCAACGCCGGTGGTCTCCTGGTGCCCCAACAAAAGTCTCGGTCCGCCCAACGTGGGGCTCGAACCCACGACCCTGAGATTAAGAGTCTCATGCTCTACCGACTGAGCTAGCCGGGCACAGGGAAGGCGGTGCGCCCCACGGCGTGCAGGCGCCGCACCAAACACATACCGGCGCCCCACGGCTGGTTTAAAGCCCCACAGCGCGGGCGTGTGGCTTTTCCAAACAGCGAGTAGGAATGCCGTAAGGCGGCGCACAGGCAGGTCTCTGTGGCGCAATCGGCCAGCGCGTTCGGCTGTTAACCGAAAGGATGGTGGTTCGAGCCCACCCAGGGACGATGTGACTTTTGTTAGACGCCAGCCTGAGCGAGAGGAACGGAGCGAGCGGTTGTTGCCGTTCTGCTGTGTTCTAGACTTTGTCGCAGCATGATGGCGGCGTAGCTTCTCGTAGTCAGCTGCGAAAGATATGTAGCAGGGTTCTTATCTATCTATCTATCTATCTATCTATTTATTCATTTAACTCTACTTCTACTAAACGAAGAACCGCAAATCATGCGTGCTTTGCTATTTTAGAACGTTCGTGAAGCCGCCGTAAACTTCGCCATGACATATTACATGGTCATCGTGACATGCTACTAAAGCGGCGGAATTCTAGCGAAACTCTGCGAAGGTTCCCGCCATCGCTGCGGAAGACGTACTTCTCTTTTTTCTCCCACCCGGGTTACGGCATACCCCGCCTTTCCGTCATCCCATAGGCTGGGGCTTCTCTTTCTCCGCCGAACAGATGGGTACTGGCCAATGGCCACCAAGAGAGCGCCAGATGGATTGGGGATCCCTGGGCAGTTGCTGCCTGCAGGTCCAACGCCGGTGGTCTCCTGGTGCCCCAACAAAAGTCTCGGTCCGCCCAACGTGGGGCTCGAACCCACGACCCTGAGATTAAGAGTCTCATGCTCTACCGACTGAGCTAGCCGGGCACAGGGAAGGCGGTGCGCCCCACGGCGTGCAGGCGCCGCACCAAACACATACCGGCGCCCCACGGCTGGTTTAAAGCCCCACAGCGCGGGCGTGTGGCTTTTCCAAACAGCGAGTAGGAATGCCGTAAGGCGGCGCACAGGCAGGTCTCTGTGGCGCAATCGGCCAGCGCGTTCGGCTGTTAACCGAAAGGATGGTGGTTCGAGCCCACCCAGGGACGATGTGACTTTTGTTAGACGCCAGCCTGAGCGAGAGGAACGGAGCGAGCGGTTGTTGCCGTTCTGCTGTGTTCTAGACTTTGTCGCAGCATGATGGCGGCGTAGCTTCTCGTAGTCAGCTGCGAAAGATATGTAGCAGGGTTCTTATCTATCTATCTATCTATCTATCTATTTATTCATTTAACTCTACTTCTACTAAACGAAGAACCGCAAATCATGCGTGCTTTGCTATTTTAGAACGTTCGTGAAGCCGCCGTAAACTTCGCCATGACATATTACATGGTCATCGTGACATGCTACTAAAGCGGCGGAATTCTAGCGAAACTCTGCGAAGGTTCCCGCCATCGCTGCGGAAGACGTACTTCTCTTTTTTCTCCCACCCGGGTTACGGCATACCCGCCTTTCCGTCATCCCATAGGCTGGGGCTTCTCTTTCTCCGCCGAACAGATGGGTACTGGCCAATGGCCACCAAGAGAGCGCCAGATGGATTGGGGATCCCTGGGCAGTTGCTGCCTGCAGGTCCAACGCCGGTGGTCTCCTGGTGCCCCAACAAAAGTCTCGGTCCGCCCAACGTGGGGCTCGAACCCACGACCCTGAGATTAAGAGTCTCATGCTCTACCGACTGAGCTAGCCGGGCACAGGGAAGGCGGTGCGCCCCACGGCGTGCAGGCGCCGCACCAAACACATACCGGCGCCCCACGGCTGGTTTAAAGCCCCACAGCGCGGGCGTGTGGCTTTTCCAAACAGCGAGTAGGAATGCCGTAAGGCGGCGCACAGGCAGGTCTCTGTGGCGCAATCGGCCAGCGCGTTCGGCTGTTAACCGAAAGGATGGTGGTTCGAGCCCACCCAGGGACGATGTGACTTTTGTTAGACGCCAGCCTGAGCGAGAGGAACGGAGCGAGCGGTTGTTGCCGTTCTGCTGTGTTCTAGACTTTGTCGCAGCATGATGGCGGCGTAGCTTCTCGTAGTCAGCTGCGAAAGATATGTAGCAGGGTTCTTATCTATCTATCTATCTATCTATCTATTTATTCATTTAACTCTACTTCTACTAAACGAAGAACCGCAAATCATGCGTGCTTTGCTATTTTAGAACGTTCGTGAAGCCGCCGTAAACTTCGCCATGACATATTACATGGTCATCGTGACATGCTACTAAAGCGGCGGAATTCTAGCGAAACTCTGCGAAGGTTCCCGCCATCGCTGCGGAAGACGTACTTCTCTTTTTTCTCCCACCCGGGTTACGGCATACCCGCCTTTCCGTCATCCCATAGGCTGGGGCTTCTCTTTCTCCGCCGAACAGATGGGTACTGGCCAATGGCCACCAAGAGAGCGCCAGATGGATTGGGGATCCCTGGGCAGTTGCTGCCTGCAGGTCCAACGCCGGTGGTCTCCTGGTGCCCCAACAAAAGTCTCGGTCCGCCCAACGTGGGGCTCGAACCCACGACCCTGAGATTAAGAGTCTCATGCTCTACCGACTGAGCTAGCCGGGCACAGGGAAGGCGGTGCGCCCCACGGCGTGCAGGCGCCGCACCAAACACATACCGGCGCCCCACGGCTGGTTTAAAGCCCCACAGCGCGGGCGTGTGGCTTTTCCAAACAGCGAGTAGGAATGCCGTAAGGCGGCGCACAGGCAGGTCTCTGTGGCGCAATCGGCCAGCGCGTTCGGCTGTTAACCGAAAGGATGGTGGTTCGAGCCCACCCAGGGACGATGTGACTTTTGTTAGACGCCAGCCTGAGCGAGAGGAACGGAGCGAGCGGTTGTTGCCGTTCTGCTGTGTTCTAGACTTTGTCGCAGCATGATGGCGGCGTAGCTTCTCGTAGTCAGCTGCGAAAGATATGTAGCAGGGTTCTTATCTATCTATCTATCTATCTATCTATTTATTCATTTAACTCTACTTCTACTAAACGAAGAACCGCAAATCATGCGTGCTTTGCTATTTTAGAACGTTCGTGAAGCCGCCGTAAACTTCGCCATGACATATTACATGGTCATCGTGACATGCTACTAAAGCGGCGGAATTCTAGCGAAACTCTGCGAAGGTTCCCGCCATCGCTGCGGAAGACGTACTTCTCTTTTTTCTCCCACCCGGGTTACGGCATACCCGCCTTTCCGTCATCCCATAGGCTGGGGCTTCTCTTTCTCCGCCGAACAGATGGGTACTGGCCAATGGCCACCAAGAGAGCGCCAGATGGATTGGGGATCCCTGGGCAGTTGCTGCCTGCAGGTCCAACGCCGGTGGTCTCCTGGTGCCCCAACAAAAGTCTCGGTCCGCCCAACGTGGGGCTCGAACCCACGACCCTGAGATTAAGAGTCTCATGCTCTACCGACTGAGCTAGCCGGGCACAGGGAAGGCGGTGCGCCCCACGGCGTGCAGGCGCCGCACCAAACACATACCGGCGCCCCACGGCTGGTTTAAAGCCCCACAGCGCGGGCGTGTGGCTTTTCCAAACAGCGAGTAGGAATGCCGTAAGGCGGCGCACAGGCAGGTCTCTGTGGCGCAATCGGCCAGCGCGTTCGGCTGTTAACCGAAAGGATGGTGGTTCGAGCCCACCCAGGGACGATGTGACTTTTGTTAGACGCCAGCCTGAGCGAGAGGAACGGAGCGAGCGGTTGTTGCCGTTCTGCTGTGTTCTAGACTTTGTCGCAGCATGATGGCGGCGTAGCTTCTCGTAGTCAGCTGCGAAAGATATGTAGCAGGGTTCTTATCTATCTATCTATCTATCTATCTATTTATTCATTTAACTCTACTTCTACTAAACGAAGAACCGCAAATCATGCGTGCTTTGCTATTTTAGAACGTTCGTGAAGCCGCCGTAAACTTCGCCATGACATATTACATGGTCATCGTGACATGCTACTAAAGCGGCGGAATTCTAGCGAAACTCTGCGAAGGTTCCCGCCATCGCTGCGGAAGACGTACTTCTCTTTTTTCTCCCACCCGGGTTACGGCATACCCGCCTTTCCGTCATCCCATAGGCTGGGGCTTCTCTTTCTCCGCCGAACAGATGGGTACTGGCCAATGGCCACCAAGAGAGCGCCAGATGGATTGGGGATCCCTGGGCAGTTGCTGCCTGCAGGTCCAACGCCGGTGGTCTCCTGGTGCCCCAACAAAAGTCTCGGTCCGCCCAACGTGGGGCTCGAACCCACGACCCTGAGATTAAGAGTCTCATGCTCTACCGACTGAGCTAGCCGGGCACAGGGAAGGCGGTGCGCCCCACGGCGTGCAGGCGCCGCACCAAACACATACCGGCGCCCCACGGCTGGTTTAAAGCCCCACAGCGCGGGCGTGTGGCTTTTCCAAACAGCGAGTAGGAATGCCGTAAGGCGGCGCACAGGCAGGTCTCTGTGGCGCAATCGGCCAGCGCGTTCGGCTGTTAACCGAAAGGATGGTGGTTCGAGCCCACCCAGGGACGATGTGACTTTTGTTAGACGCCAGCCTGAGCGAGAGGAACGGAGCGAGCGGTTGTTGCCGTTCTGCTGTGTTCTAGACTTTGTCGCAGCATGATGGCGGCGTAGCTTCTCGTAGTCAGCTGCGAAAGATATGTAGCAGGGTTCTTATCTATCTATCTATCTATCTATCTATTTATTCATTTAACTCTACTTCTACTAAACGAAGAACCGCAAATCATGCGTGCTTTGCTATTTTAGAACGTTCGTGAAGCCGCCGTAAACTTCGCCATGACATATTACATGGTCATCGTGACATGCTACTAAAGCGGCGGAATTCTAGCGAAACTCTGCGAAGGTTCCCGCCATCGCTGCGGAAGACGTACTTCTCTTTTTTCTCCCACCCGGGTTACGGCATACCCGCCTTTCCGTCATCCCATAGGCTGGGGCTTCTCTTTCTCCGCCGAACAGATGGGTACTGGCCAATGGCCACCAAGAGAGCGCCAGATGGATTGGGGATCCCTGGGCAGTTGCTGCCTGCAGGTCCAACGCCGGTGGTCTCCTGGTGCCCCAACAAAAGTCTCGGTCCGCCCAACGTGGGGCTCGAACCCACGACCCTGAGATTAAGAGTCTCATGCTCTACCGACTGAGCTAGCCGGGCACAGGGAAGGCGGTGCGCCCCACGGCGTGCAGGCGCCGCACCAAACACATACCGGCGCCCCACGGCTGGTTTAAAGCCCCACAGCGCGGGCGTGTGGCTTTTCCAAACAGCGAGTAGGAATGCCGTAAGGCGGCGCACAGGCAGGTCTCTGTGGCGCAATCGGCCAGCGCGTTCGGCTGTTAACCGAAAGGATGGTGGTTCGAGCCCACCCAGGGACGATGTGACTTTTGTTAGACGCCAGCCTGAGCGAGAGGAACGGAGCGAGCGGTTGTTGCCGTTCTGCTGTGTTCTAGACTTTGTCGCAGCATGATGGCGGCGTAGCTTCTCGTAGTCAGCTGCGAAAGATATGTAGCAGGGTTCTTATCTATCTATCTATCTATCTATCTATTTATTCATTTAACTCTACTTCTACTAAACGAAGAACCGCAAATCATGCGTGCTTTGCTATTTTAGAACGTTCGTGAAGCCGCCGTAAACTTCGCCATGACATATTACATGGTCATCGTGACATGCTACTAAAGCGGCGGAATTCTAGCGAAACTCTGCGAAGGTTCCCGCCATCGCTGCGGAAGACGTACTTCTCTTTTTTCTCCCACCCGGGTTACGGCATACCCGCCTTTCCGTCATCCCATAGGCTGGGGCTTCTCTTTCTCCGCCGAACAGATGGGTACTGGCCAATGGCCACCAAGAGAGCGCCAGATGGATTGGGGATCCCTGGGCAGTTGCTGCCTGCAGGTCCAACGCCGGTGGTCTCCTGGTGCCCCAACAAAAGTCTCGGTCCGCCCAACGTGGGGCTCGAACCCACGACCCTGAGATTAAGAGTCTCATGCTCTACCGACTGAGCTAGCCGGGCACAGGGAAGGCGGTGCGCCCCACGGCGTGCAGGCGCCGCACCAAACACATACCGGCGCCCCACGGCTGGTTTAAAGCCCCACAGCGCGGGCGTGTGGCTTTTCCAAACAGCGAGTAGGAATGCCGTAAGGCGGCGCACAGGCAGGTCTCTGTGGCGCAATCGGCCAGCGCGTTCGGCTGTTAACCGAAAGGATGGTGGTTCGAGCCCACCCAGGGACGATGTGACTTTTGTTAGACGCCAGCCTGAGCGAGAGGAACGGAGCGAGCGGTTGTTGCCGTTCTGCTGTGTTCTAGACTTTGTCGCAGCATGATGGCGGCGTAGCTTCTCGTAGTCAGCTGCGAAAGATATGTAGCAGGGTTCTTATCTATCTATCTATCTATCTATCTATTTATTCATTTAACTCTACTTCTACTAAACGAAGAACCGCAAATCATGCGTGCTTTGCTATTTTAGAACGTTCGTGAAGCCGCCGTAAACTTCGCCATGACATATTACATGGTCATCGTGACATGCTACTAAAGCGGCGGAATTCTAGCGAAACTCTGCGAAGGTTCCCGCCATCGCTGCGGAAGACGTACTTCTCTTTTTTCTCCCACCCGGGTTACGGCATACCCGCCTTTCCGTCATCCCATAGGCTGGGGCTTCTCTTTCTCCGCCGAACAGATGGGTACTGGCCAATGGCCACCAAGAGAGCGCCAGATGGATTGGGGATCCCTGGGCAGTTGCTGCCTGCAGGTCCAACGCCGGTGGTCTCCTGGTGCCCCAACAAAAGTCTCGGTCCGCCCAACGTGGGGCTCGAACCCACGACCCTGAGATTAAGAGTCTCATGCTCTACCGACTGAGCTAGCCGGGCACAGGGAAGGCGGTGCGCCCCACGGCGTGCAGGCGCCGCACCAAACACATACCGGCGCCCCACGGCTGGTTTAAAGCCCCACAGCGCGGGCGTGTGGCTTTTCCAAACAGCGAGTAGGAATGCCGTAAGGCGGCGCACAGGCAGGTCTCTGTGGCGCAATCGGCCAGCGCGTTCGGCTGTTAACCGAAAGGATGGTGGTTCGAGCCCACCCAGGGACGATGTGACTTTTGTTAGACGCCAGCCTGAGCGAGAGGAACGGAGCGAGCGGTTGTTGCCGTTCTGCTGTGTTCTAGACTTTGTCGCAGCATGATGGCGGCGTAGCTTCTCGTAGTCAGCTGCGAAAGATATGTAGCAGGGTTCTTATCTATCTATCTATCTATCTATCTATTTATTCATTTAACTCTACTTCTACTAAACGAAGAACCGCAAATCATGCGTGCTTTGCTATTTTAGAACGTTCGTGAAGCCGCCGTAAACTTCGCCATGACATATTACATGGTCATCGTGACATGCTACTAAAGCGGCGGAATTCTAGCGAAACTCTGCGAAGGTTCCCGCCATCGCTGCGGAAGACGTACTTCTCTTTTTTCTCCCACCCGGGTTACGGCATACCCGCCTTTCCGTCATCCCATAGGCTGGGGCTTCTCTTTCTCCGCCGAACAGATGGGTACTGGCCAATGGCCACCAAGAGAGCGCCAGATGGATTGGGGATCCCTGGGCAGTTGCTGCCTGCAGGTCCAACGCCGGTGGTCTCCTGGTGCCCCAACAAAAGTCTCGGTCCGCCCAACGTGGGGCTCGAACCCACGACCCTGAGATTAAGAGTCTCATGCTCTACCGACTGAGCTAGCCGGGCACAGGGAAGGCGGTGCGCCCCACGGCGTGCAGGCGCCGCACCAAACACATACCGGCGCCCCACGGCTGGTTTAAAGCCCCACAGCGCGGGCGTGTGGCTTTTCCAAACAGCGAGTAGGAATGCCGTAAGGCGGCGCACAGGCAGGTCTCTGTGGCGCAATCGGCCAGCGCGTTCGGCTGTTAACCGAAAGGATGGTGGTTCGAGCCCACCCAGGGACGATGTGACTTTTGTTAGACGCCAGCCTGAGCGAGAGGAACGGAGCGAGCGGTTGTTGCCGTTCTGCTGTGTTCTAGACTTTGTCGCAGCATGATGGCGGCGTAGCTTCTCGTAGTCAGCTGCGAAAGATATGTAGCAGGGTTCTTATCTATCTATCTATCTATCTATCTATTTATTCATTTAACTCTACTTCTACTAAACGAAGAACCGCAAATCATGCGTGCTTTGCTATTTTAGAACGTTCGTGAAGCCGCCGTAAACTTCGCCATGACATATTACATGGTCATCGTGACATGCTACTAAAGCGGCGGAATTCTAGCGAAACTCTGCGAAGGTTCCCGCCATCGCTGCGGAAGACGTACTTCTCTTTTTTCTCCCACCCGGGTTACGGCATACCCCGCCTTTCCGTCATCCCATAGGCTGGGGCTTCTCTTTCTCCGCCGAACAGATGGGTACTGGCCAATGGCCACCAAGAGAGCGCCAGATGGATTGGGGATCCCTGGGCAGTTGCTGCCTGCAGGTCCAACGCCGGTGGTCTCCTGGTGCCCCAACAAAAGTCTCGGTCCGCCCAACGTGGGGCTCGAACCCACGACCCTGAGATTAAGAGTCTCATGCTCTACCGACTGAGCTAGCCGGGCACAGGGAAGGCGGTGCGCCCCACGGCGTGCAGGCGCCGCACCAAACACATACCGGCGCCCCACGGCTGGTTTAAAGCCCCACAGCGCGGGCGTGTGGCTTTTCCAAACAGCGAGTAGGAATGCCGTAAGGCGGCGCACAGGCAGGTCTCTGTGGCGCAATCGGCCAGCGCGTTCGGCTGTTAACCGAAAGGATGGTGGTTCGAGCCCACCCAGGGACGATGTGACTTTTGTTAGACGCCAGCCTGAGCGAGAGGAACGGAGCGAGCGGTTGTTGCCGTTCTGCTGTGTTCTAGACTTTGTCGCAGCATGATGGCGGCGTAGCTTCTCGTAGTCAGCTGCGAAAGATATGTAGCAGGGTTCTTATCTATCTATCTATCTATCTATCTATTTATTCATTTAACTCTACTTCTACTAAACGAAGAACCGCAAATCATGCGTGCTTTGCTATTTTAGAACGTTCGTGAAGCCGCCGTAAACTTCGCCATGACATATTACATGGTCATCGTGACATGCTACTAAAGCGGCGGAATTCTAGCGAAACTCTGCGAAGGTTCCCGCCATCGCTGCGGAAGACGTACTTCTCTTTTTTCTCCCACCCGGGTTACGGCATACCCGCCTTTCCGTCATCCCATAGGCTGGGGCTTCTCTTTCTCCGCCGAACAGATGGGTACTGGCCAATGGCCACCAAGAGAGCGCCAGATGGATTGGGGATCCCTGGGCAGTTGCTGCCTGCAGGTCCAACGCCGGTGGTCTCCTGGTGCCCCAACAAAAGTCTCGGTCCGCCCAACGTGGGGCTCGAACCCACGACCCTGAGATTAAGAGTCTCATGCTCTACCGACTGAGCTAGCCGGGCACAGGGAAGGCGGTGCGCCCCACGGCGTGCAGGCGCCGCACCAAACACATACCGGCGCCCCACGGCTGGTTTAAAGCCCCACAGCGCGGGCGTGTGGCTTTTCCAAACAGCGAGTAGGAATGCCGTAAGGCGGCGCACAGGCAGGTCTCTGTGGCGCAATCGGCCAGCGCGTTCGGCTGTTAACCGAAAGGATGGTGGTTCGAGCCCACCCAGGGACGATGTGACTTTTGTTAGACGCCAGCCTGAGCGAGAGGAACGGAGCGAGCGGTTGTTGCCGTTCTGCTGTGTTCTAGACTTTGTCGCAGCATGATGGCGGCGTAGCTTCTCGTAGTCAGCTGCGAAAGATATGTAGCAGGGTTCTTATCTATCTATCTATCTATCTATCTATTTATTCATTTAACTCTACTTCTACTAAACGAAGAACCGCAAATCATGCGTGCTTTGCTATTTTAGAACGTTCGTGAAGCCGCCGTAAACTTCGCCATGACATATTACATGGTCATCGTGACATGCTACTAAAGCGGCGGAATTCTAGCGAAACTCTGCGAAGGTTCCCGCCATCGCTGCGGAAGACGTACTTCTCTTTTTTCTCCCACCCGGGTTACGGCATACCCGCCTTTCCGTCATCCCATAGGCTGGGGCTTCTCTTTCTCCGCCGAACAGATGGGTACTGGCCAATGGCCACCAAGAGAGCGCCAGATGGATTGGGGATCCCTGGGCAGTTGCTGCCTGCAGGTCCAACGCCGGTGGTCTCCTGGTGCCCCAACAAAAGTCTCGGTCCGCCCAACGTGGGGCTCGAACCCACGACCCTGAGATTAAGAGTCTCATGCTCTACCGACTGAGCTAGCCGGGCACAGGGAAGGCGGTGCGCCCCACGGCGTGCAGGCGCCGCACCAAACACATACCGGCGCCCCACGGCTGGTTTAAAGCCCCACAGCGCGGGCGTGTGGCTTTTCCAAACAGCGAGTAGGAATGCCGTAAGGCGGCGCACAGGCAGGTCTCTGTGGCGCAATCGGCCAGCGCGTTCGGCTGTTAACCGAAAGGATGGTGGTTCGAGCCCACCCAGGGACGATGTGACTTTTGTTAGACGCCAGCCTGAGCGAGAGGAACGGAGCGAGCGGTTGTTGCCGTTCTGCTGTGTTCTAGACTTTGTCGCAGCATGATGGCGGCGTAGCTTCTCGTAGTCAGCTGCGAAAGATATGTAGCAGGGTTCTTATCTATCTATCTATCTATCTATCTATTTATTCATTTAACTCTACTTCTACTAAACGAAGAACCGCAAATCATGCGTGCTTTGCTATTTTAGAACGTTCGTGAAGCCGCCGTAAACTTCGCCATGACATATTACATGGTCATCGTGACATGCTACTAAAGCGGCGGAATTCTAGCGAAACTCTGCGAAGGTTCCCGCCATCGCTGCGGAAGACGTACTTCTCTTTTTTCTCCCACCCGGGTTACGGCATACCCGCCTTTCCGTCATCCCATAGGCTGGGGCTTCTCTTTCTCCGCCGAACAGATGGGTACTGGCCAATGGCCACCAAGAGAGCGCCAGATGGATTGGGGATCCCTGGGCAGTTGCTGCCTGCAGGTCCAACGCCGGTGGTCTCCTGGTGCCCCAACAAAAGTCTCGGTCCGCCCAACGTGGGGCTCGAACCCACGACCCTGAGATTAAGAGTCTCATGCTCTACCGACTGAGCTAGCCGGGCACAGGGAAGGCGGTGCGCCCCACGGCGTGCAGGCGCCGCACCAAACACATACCGGCGCCCCACGGCTGGTTTAAAGCCCCACAGCGCGGGCGTGTGGCTTTTCCAAACAGCGAGTAGGAATGCCGTAAGGCGGCGCACAGGCAGGTCTCTGTGGCGCAATCGGCCAGCGCGTTCGGCTGTTAACCGAAAGGATGGTGGTTCGAGCCCACCCAGGGACGATGTGACTTTTGTTAGACGCCAGCCTGAGCGAGAGGAACGGAGCGAGCGGTTGTTGCCGTTCTGCTGTGTTCTAGACTTTGTCGCAGCATGATGGCGGCGTAGCTTCTCGTAGTCAGCTGCGAAAGATATGTAGCAGGGTTCTTATCTATCTATCTATCTATCTATCTATTTATTCATTTAACTCTACTTCTACTAAACGAAGAACCGCAAATCATGCGTGCTTTGCTATTTTAGAACGTTCGTGAAGCCGCCGTAAACTTCGCCATGACATATTACATGGTCATCGTGACATGCTACTAAAGCGGCGGAATTCTAGCGAAACTCTGCGAAGGTTCCCGCCATCGCTGCGGAAGACGTACTTCTCTTTTTTCTCCCACCCGGGTTACGGCATACCCGCCTTTCCGTCATCCCATAGGCTGGGGCTTCTCTTTCTCCGCCGAACAGATGGGTACTGGCCAATGGCCACCAAGAGAGCGCCAGATGGATTGGGGATCCCTGGGCAGTTGCTGCCTGCAGGTCCAACGCCGGTGGTCTCCTGGTGCCCCAACAAAAGTCTCGGTCCGCCCAACGTGGGGCTCGAACCCACGACCCTGAGATTAAGAGTCTCATGCTCTACCGACTGAGCTAGCCGGGCACAGGGAAGGCGGTGCGCCCCACGGCGTGCAGGCGCCGCACCAAACACATACCGGCGCCCCACGGCTGGTTTAAAGCCCCACAGCGCGGGCGTGTGGCTTTTCCAAACAGCGAGTAGGAATGCCGTAAGGCGGCGCACAGGCAGGTCTCTGTGGCGCAATCGGCCAGCGCGTTCGGCTGTTAACCGAAAGGATGGTGGTTCGAGCCCACCCAGGGACGATGTGACTTTTGTTAGACGCCAGCCTGAGCGAGAGGAACGGAGCGAGCGGTTGTTGCCGTTCTGCTGTGTTCTAGACTTTGTCGCAGCATGATGGCGGCGTAGCTTCTCGTAGTCAGCTGCGAAAGATATGTAGCAGGGTTCTTATCTATCTATCTATCTATCTATCTATTTATTCATTTAACTCTACTTCTACTAAACGAAGAACCGCAAATCATGCGTGCTTTGCTATTTTAGAACGTTCGTGAAGCCGCCGTAAACTTCGCCATGACATATTACATGGTCATCGTGACATGCTACTAAAGCGGCGGAATTCTAGCGAAACTCTGCGAAGGTTCCCGCCATCGCTGCGGAAGACGTACTTCTCTTTTTTCTCCCACCCGGGTTACGGCATACCCCGCCTTTCCGTCATCCCATAGGCTGGGGCTTCTCTTACTCCGCCGAACGGATGGGTACTGGCCAATGGCTATGTTGTAGGCGGGATTTGTATGACAGTTTGCGATAAAGCAACATTTCCCTCAAGGTCTTGGTTCTCGGTAACAGTGTACGTTCTTTTAGTAAGCAGAAGTGGCGTTTTCCCTCTGCAGAAAGCAATATTGAATCTTTGGTGTTCATTATAATTGAATTCTGTTATAGATAACGTTACTTAAACATACGACTTACCTTTGCGGGTGGATTTTCATTCAGCTGTCTCGACCCAAAACACAGGTCAGTAATCGTGCATTGTGTGTCTAGTGTGTCTAATATGTAACTTGTGAATCGCCGTGTGGTTGCAGTTGTGTTTCAAAGTCAAAATCAGCCATGTTTCCTAGTTCTCCTTCCTACAAGTATAGTTAGTATCAGCAGGTGAAAGTGTGCTGTGGGTCCGTCAGGGAGATTCATCCGACAGCTTCTTTTCATCTTGTATATTTTTATTTTCTGGCACTCAGGTATTCTTTGTGTTTGTGTGTGTGTGTGTGTGTGTGTGTGTGTGCTCCCGCACCGCACCCTTTTATGTATTTACATGAACGTGTAACCTTGTTACGCTACTTCAAGTAATGTTATATTATTCCTTCATTATTAAACGCTGGATGAAATCAGTATTCACAATTTTACCATTACATACACCTGTTTATACGCAGACCTGGACTGCACCTCCTTTTCACGCTTATAACCGCACTATTAAATATTCCTGAAAAAGAGTACGAAACGAGGCAAAGTGAACTGTTAACTGTTAAGGAAAGTTTATCAGTACTCTCAGAGGTCTAGTACACGCGGACAAGAGCGAGTCAGAACTCGCAACGTAAACAGTAATATGAATATCACCTCAGTTCTTCATGCACAATCAAGGCTATGATGAATAGAGGTGAAATGTAAAATTTGTGCACTTAGAAAGATGTCCACTTACTTCCATAAAGTTTTTGCCAAGGATTTGGTCATGAACTTCCTCGAACACTTTTTAGAAACTGATTTACATTTGCTTAATTGCTAGCAATGAATGAAAAGAATATTCCTGAAATTCAACATCAAGAAAAATGGCTTAACAAATCTCTTATTCTAGCATTGAAGTTACTTGGAAGTTATGTTGGTCTGAAGTGGATTTTGAATGAGTCTTTTATTGTTCATAACTGGTGGAGAAACAGTGCCAGAAGTTTTCACAGGCTGTTGGAAAGCACAAAAACTGAGTTTTACTCTATACCGAAAAAAACTAAACTAAAAGATTACCATAAAGCAATGGTTCTTAACCCATTTTGTGGGTGTGACCCTTTTTTAAGAATGAATGACGATGTTCTGCGACCCCAGCTGCCCAGTGTTTGGGACTACACACTCAGTGGGATGGTCAGGTTTGGATAGAGGATGTGAGGCAGTCGAGATGTGGCTGAGTAGGGCTGAGGAAAAGATTCAAAATATCTTCCACATTGAGTCTGGCTCTATATACTATTGTCTATATACTATACTTTTATATATACAATTCTTCAGGTACACCAGCGCTGAGAAAACATCCTGAAAGAGATCGGTCGATGCAAATGGGATTTTTTTTTTTCAATGCCATGTCATGCAGTTATCGATATTCGCCATGCACAGATATCCAAAAATCCACCTGTAGCTCCTCTGTGAACCTCTGTGTACAAAAATGTTTTCCCATGTTTCACCTGCTCCAGCTTTGTGACCCCCAGGTTAAGAATCGCTGCCATAAAGATTAATAACTCTTAAACAGAAAAAGAAAAACGATCTGACTTGCCTCAGTATGGGGTAGCCGATAAGAGTAACCGCATTATTGGGAAATAACAAAAGCAAGACAAAAATCAGTCTCATTAACTGTAACTCAGTTCATAATAATGTTTACATTTACACTTTACTTACAACTTACACAAATGGAATTACAGAAAATCACAGTAACAAAGAGTCACCACACTTTACACATTCAACATATGTAAACCAAGGAATCAAGAACACTGGACACATGGTTCATTTGTGCTGGGAGCTACAGCTAGGAAATTCCGAATGATATTAAAGGTCTTACTCAAACCAATACAGGCTATTTGGGGTAGCAATGTGGCATTCAGGCTATTCATATCTCTCTACTGTCACACTCACTGCCATGCAAGCCACGAGATAGAGCTCAAACTTTGTCACAAGTCAGTTCATGAACTTTCTGCCCTGCCCCATTCAGCCTACTGTAAGTTCTGTTATTGTGCAATTGAAGTGTCTTGGAGCAACAACAGCTCAGCTATGAAGCAATAGATCATGCAAACTCACAGAGGAGATCCGCCAGTGTGCTGAAGCACCTAGTGTATAAAAATATTCTGTTGTATCACTCAAAACTCTTCCAACCTGCCTCTTGAAGCAATATCAATGCAAGAATTGTGCATCGGAAGCTTCATGAAATGGTTTTCCATGGCCAAGCAGATAAACACAAGCCTAAGATTACTATGTGCAGTGCCAAGGGTTGGTTGGAGTGGTGTAATGCACACCTTTTGTTCTTAACAACTCCATTTTAATGTGCATGGTTTTGGAATGGGATGTCCAACAAGCTCATATAGGTGTGATTTGTCAGGTGTCCATACACTTTTGGACATACAGCATATTGGAATATTTAAAACAATTTGTCAGGCACTCAATGCGACTTTGCAAGACTATACAGCACATTGTCTTTTTTTGTCTTGTGGCTTGGTTAGAATAATTATTTCCCACATCATTTGCTAAAAGAAAATAAAGGTAATTTGTCCAACATAACCTCCAGGGAAGTTTCCATGAAACAATGAAGTCTTGAATACCACTCACCTCTGGTTTAATCTAATCCTCTTAAAGTGTTTTGTTGTATTTATTTATTTGTGGGGTGTCTGCCTTAAAGTGATGTCCAGCACAGATGTGTAAAGTAATGAAATGTCAAAGCAATCCATGGTGGTTGCAGGCTTGAAATGTGCTAAGCATAGATTAATGGTAAGTTTGTTCATCGTATCAGAGTAATATTTGCACCATTTTCAACTTGAAAATAGATGAAGGAAATGTATTTAAATCACCAAATGGATAAAGCGTTGTTTAATAATGATATAATGTGACCTTTTGTGTTTGGTTTTCTTTGTTGAGAGGGAATAATCTTGAGAACAACATTTCCATGGTTTAATCAGACTTTAGGAATCCTGAATTTCTTCTTTTGCTGCTTTCCTTAATTCACCCTTTTCCATTTTACTCACAGGGTTATTGTTGGGACTTCACCATGATACTGTGACTGATTCTCTTTCTTAACGAACACAAATATGGCAACTGCCAAAAAAGGTAAGTGTGCGTTACCCCCCCCCCCCCCCGCTATCACACTTTCTCATGTTCTCTATTGGTGATTGTGGTGCACATAAATCAATTCCTTAAATCTTACTGGGCTTATATTGGGTAACACATTAGCATGCAAGTCCATAACGTCAATGTTTTATAAACAAAACTAATAGCTAAGTACATGAATTATTTAAAAACATTAATTGATACTTTATTGTGTCAAGACTACTGTGCTTACAAATGCTATAGGATGAACAGATTCCAGCACCAAGGTTTTGATTTTGAAAAATCACTTTGTACCCAATTTTGGACAAGCTGCTATTTTTGTTTAAAAAAAAACAAAACAAAAACAGTACCACATAATGTAGAATTGTAATTGAGTTTTGCACTGTTGTTAGAGACAGGAATCTGACCTTGGATGTGATTGACAGTGTGTGTCAAATTAGATGGACAGACATCTAAATGAAAATCGAACACACAGCTCAATACAGACCTAAAGTTATTTCCTGGTTTAATCTCTCAGTGAATGCCAGAGACTAAGACCTCTCATATGATTGTTATGAAAGCCAGAATGAGACAAGGCTGCTGACTTGTAGCTCATCTGAACTATCCCTCCCCTCTCAGTAAGGAATTACATCATAATTTTTTGTAAACAAATAATTAGAAAATAATAGACCTAAAATGAGAGAAGGAAAAAAACCTTCAAAAAACAGCCAGTCAAGAAGAAATATATAAGGAAAACAGATAACAAGATAAGACAGATATTTCTTAGTATATGAAAGGAATGCACTTAAACAGCAGATTTCATAATCATGCCATACAAAGATTACCTACCCATCTCTTCATGCCTGAGTGTTTAGCACGATTACTGCACAGCTGCAGACACAGAAATAAACAAGCTGATTTTTAAGCCTGTTCTCTATAGTTACAAAAAGTCACTGTTCTGGTCAAAGTGGAGCTGAGATATACAGTCGTTCTAACCCCCCACCCCGGTCTGTTTGAGGTTGAATATCATAATAGTATAATCTGTAAGATAATAATGTATCTAGAGTAGTGCAATCTGGAAATGCTACCCTGCTCACTCTTCCCTGTGTTGGAGAATCATGAGCACTATGTAAAACATTAATATAGGGTAATAAATGAAGTTATAATCCAAGTTAAATATTTAAAATACTTTTTTTGTTAGGTTTTTGTTGAGTGTCACATTCCAAGGCATAAACACCATCAGCCCAATGTAGCAGACAACATGTTCTCTTGAAATAGCCCATTATGCTTATGATTTGATGCATATAATTAGAGCTGCAACAACTAATCTATAACATCAATAATAATCGATTATGAAAATCGTTGTCATCGAATCTCATTATTGATTAGTTGGTCTACACACGGCATGGGGTACATTTTACTCACTGCGGTACTTCTGTTCTGTAAATACGCATTGGGGAGTACAGACAAGTTTTGTCCCAAATGATGTACTACATACGTACACTATGCACTATATGCTCTGCCATCTATTGTATGAATTTTAGAAGGGTAGTATCATCTCAAATGGAACACGAGTGTTTTTTACTAACCAGAAGTATAAGCTGTTTCTTAGACAATGGCACATGATGTCAAACACACAAAATGTGACTGTGCTAGCTTTAGCAGAAAACCCAGAGTCAACAGGTGTGTTCTGTGTGCAAGGGGTTAGGGAAACTGGTGCGAGTTGCTTAAGAGGTTCAATTTAAATAAAGTTTATTGTCATTATATGCTTTATTTGTACAATGCAGTGTAAGTTATGTCCTTTATTATGACTGGAGTGATCTACTAATAACGAGACCATGTTACTCCTCACTCACAATGTAGATGCGGTGATAAACAGTGGGAGCACAAGTAAGATCCATAATGTCTAATTAAAGTGGTATGATCAAAGTAAACATAAGTAAAACTACATATATATATAAATATTATGTATGTATATGTGTATGTATGCATATAATGTATGTATATATATATTTATATGTATGTGTGTATGTAATATATAATTGGACAAACAGCTGTGTTACTGTAAAGTTTTAGTCTGAATTTTATAAACACGTTGAAAGTTTTTTTTTAAATTCAATTAATTGAAAAAAAGAATTGTCCGATTATGAAAATAATCATTAGTTGTAGCCCTAGATATAATGTAGTTGGTGAAATGCTGTATATGGAAACTGGTAAAGAATTAATTGCCAAGTTCTGAGTGAACACTATCTAAACACTGTCTGAAACACAATGTCTTCTAAAACTGTGACAACAGATTAAGTTATAATGTAAAGTTCTGTGTAGTTTGGGATGTTTCTGCAAGATTGTACTTGACACAAGTCATCCTGTTTGTCTTTTCAACAAACCAAGTAGTCCTGCCTACACCAGCACAAATATGACCTTTCTACTTAGGACCTTTCTGCACTGAGGATACAAATGTTCAATTTATAGCCTTTCTGTATCACACTTAGTAGGCTCCATAGGGCTAAAGTAGTATCCATAATTTTATAATTTATTCACCTTATAATATTTAGTAGACCTGTTAATTGGATGATGTTAAATTCAAGCAGGGTATTTTATTCGTGGGTAAGTACAGCTATGTTGTCTGATTCTTTCACATTTTCATTGCCTTTTAATATCATAGTTAAGCTTTTTGTTTTGATCACAATATGTTATAGTTTTTAAGTAATCTCCATAAGCAGAAATTGGATAGGTGACCATAGTACCAGCTCAGTTTTTGTTCAATATAAGGTGTCCAAAAATAGGCATATGCTATCTCAAATTCTGGTTTTTCATTTTACAGCTGCAACATTCTGGTTATATGTTCTGTGGCTCATTATAAAGCAAACTTGCATAGATCGGAAATACAAATATCTTTTGTGATGGGGTGGGCAAAAACATGTATATGTAAATAGCAAATAGTAATTCACTTGAACTGGTGATACTGTCATGGAGTGCAAAGAAAAATTTCCCTTAATACACTTGTATTTATTTACTGTTCTCTAACTTGGAGTACTGTTGAAGAATTAAGAACTCTCTTCATCTCCTGCTGGTGTTTTTGTCCAAACTGAGCCTGCTTTAGCATCCACATTTAGAAATTATTAATAATATTTAATAATGATAGATAATAAATAATCTTATAAAATAGGCGTTAAGATAATTTTATTCAAAAACTCTGGGTGACAGATTAAGTTCGAGTAAGTATTCTATAAAATGCCTCTCTCTGACTTATAAATGTTTAGTATAAATTCAGTATAAATAAATTCAGTATAAATGTTTTTAGAAATTGCCATGCTGCCTTTATAAGGAGACGGTGTTTTAAAGAGGCTTGGAAAGAAACACTTCAAAGGAATGTATGACAGGGTGGAAAAGCGAGACTTCCTGTCTGTGTATGTGATTTGTTTTGTGTGTTAATGAATGCATGTGTTACTGCAGCTTCCTCTAAGGCGGGAGGCATTCGTTTTGCTGAGGCAAATTCTGCTGCTGCTGCCGCCGCTCACTCCCACGTGCACTTTGATGAGAAGCTGCACGACTCTGTTGTCATGGTGATTCCTGAGTCTGATGGGAACTTCTTGGTTAAGGTGAGTTTTGGTCAGTGGTTCTGCTTTATATGCATACATATATACAAACCCACACATGCACACACATTATATCTATCCATACATAATTACGTATATACATACATGCATATGTATGTAAATACATCAATACATACATACATACATACATACATACATACATACATATACAAAGCCTCTCTCTGTGTCTGTATTAATATCTGTATTGCACTCCAAATATTTGTGTCAGTATATTGGGATTTAAGTCTATAGTGATCATGGCCTAAACTGGAGTTTTTTTTGTTGTGGTGGTTATTTTTTGTTAACATGAACCCTACAACTATACCAGGAAAAATGGAGAGAGACAAAAAACTAGTAGTATAAATGGCAGCACTGTCAGTATGTCATAAATAAATGCTGTAAATGCTTTGGACACTGTGGTCTTTGTCCCGCACGCTTCATATCTGAGTGCTCGTTCGCTCCTTGATGAGAATAAAAATCTCCTGGCTGCACGACTTTTTGTTGCATTCTGCTGGATCCCATTCCTGATGATCTGGCAACCTTTCTGGCAAAAAAAAGTCCTCCTCCTATTCATTATGCGTGCAGTCTGAATAATATATTCATATTTAATAACATCCTTAATATGTACATACATGCATTTAATTTGGAGCATATTTAGAGCATATAAACTATGCAAAATTATCCTTTCAGACAATTTAATGCATCTTCTGTAGCATCCACTATAAAGAGTAAATAAAAAGCACTGGAAATGTTTTCAAAAAAATTTAAGAAGCACTTAGCTGCTTCTCCGGTGGCTCTCATTAGTATACTTATTGCTGGAATATTAATTGGTGTATGAGAGAATAGTGGCATGTGGTTTATGACTTTCATGCTCAACAAATAAGGCTTTAAAAGTTCAACCAAATTTCAGGGGGTCCTGATGATAAAGGAAAGTAGTTTACTAGTGACTAGTCTATTGCACGTGACATCAAGCTGGCTTTCATTAACGTTTAATCAGGATGCATGTATGACTAAGCTTGTCAAGTTCAGTTCTGAATATTATTAACATCACTGCTGTGTTATATTTTTAAGTTGCAAAAATAGTAGTTTACTATGGTGTGTGTAAATTAGAACAGACTACTTAAACTTAATCATTTTAAAACTGCACCTCTTGGACTGTTAATATAATTTAAATAGGGAAAAGTGTTAGACAGTCATGGTGGTTATGTGATTAATAATGGCTTTGGGTAGGTTATTTTAGGTTTTTATAGGCAATCTTTGATTTAGTGAGACCCTTTTCATACATGTGCACACACCATTACTGCTTTGTGACCTGCAGCTGGCTTACTGCTAAAACAGAACCCTGATTTTATCTTTTGGCTCATATATTTGTTCTGTAGGACAGATCCTTTTAGGAGTCACCAGCTACAGACCCTCTGCTTGTTTATTTAATTCTCATAGTTCACTCACTCTGCTACCTTAACCCAACTATTATTATTGCTGTGGTTGAGTATGTATGTGCACTGTTTATTTCATGTGCAAACTCTTTCTTTCACTGTGGATGTTTATGATATCTTGCCTTTGGCAACACCACTCCACACCGAGTTTTTGAATCAGTGCTTTGTGTTTGTTGGAAACTATGGATTGTGAGTTAATGACAGCGTTGCTTCAGATGAACTCCACACATAGCCTGAAGTGTGTTTTGTTCAGAGAGAATAATAGCTTTTTGGGTAATAGAATTTGGCTTTCTTTCCAGTCATACACAGACAGCACTTTGTCCTCTCAGTTGCACATCCCACTTCATTTTACACGCACATACCCACACTCACACATGTACACAAATTTGTCTGACAGATTTTGTCTCTTATTGTATTCCATTGTTTTTGTTTTTTTAAATTGTGGCTGTCATACAAATGGCTTTACATTTTGTGAGGTGCTTGACATAATACCCAAAAATGTATTTGTGCACCCCATGCTGCATAGAGACAGACACTGTGGCATCACAGCTATGTACAAAATGAAAACAGTCATGATCTCTTCTCTGTTTGGCACACTCTTCTTTACAGATTGCCAAAGACATTTGCTTCTTTTCACTCTGCATGTTCTCTTCCTGCCAGCTTTGTAAAGAAGCCCTCTTCATATAATGATCAACACCCACTTTGTTGTTTTGTCAGAACCTAAAAAAAAAAAAAAACAACTATTTTTGACTACAGAAACTGTAATGAGATATTGAAAATGATTCTTTAATCATCTGTTATGTGTTCTCTTCAGGTGGGCTTCCTGAAGACTCAACACAGGTATGAAATTGTCTTCATGCTGCCAGAGGTTCCAGGGCTTGGGAAAGATGTGTGTCCAGCTCCGGTGCCCAACCCATACCTTCAGATTAAAGATCTTACTGCAGCTCCTAGTGGTATGCTCCCACTTTCTTCTTCTTCTTCTTCTTCTTCTTCTTCTTCTTCTTTTTGTTATTTTAGATTTTTTTTCTGTATTTCTCATACATGGGGGTCTTCTACATCAGGAAATAGATCACATTTGAGTTTTCTTCACTGTTAAGTTTAATGTGTTTAAGTACACTGTTTAATGTGGATGAGAGCTCTGGAGAATATTTATTAAGTGAGCTGGCAAGCTCAAGGCATTTTCCATTATTATGCTTTGTGTGGCTGTGCATGTGGGGCTTGGTATATGAGAATTATTTATAATAATAATGTGAATGGTTTATAATGCAAGGAAGGTGTAGTTAACTGGATTTGTAAACTTGACACTCTTAAAGGCTTTTGTTTTGTCATGTATGGTGACACTTGTATGAAGTTCTTTCTAAGATTGGTTTAGCTGTCATGATCTAAAATAGGACATTAAACGGCATTATTTCTTATTTTGCTTATTTTTGACAGAAGTATTTTGAAAGAATTCTTTTGTTAGAGTATTTTACAAAAATGGGTGGATTGGCCATAGATACAAGTCAGGATTTGTGACGCCAACTGCTACTGAGGACAGGACTTATTACATTCACACACTGTCAAAACACATCTTTGTACTCATCTTTCTGATCCGAACATACCCATTAATTTCAGACTAGCGATAGAACACCAAAAATCATGATATATTAGGTATGAGAGAATATTGTCTCAGAAACTGTGGTACAAAAAAACTGGTAAACCGCATTTTCATTCTCTGAGGTGTATTGCAATATTTTTGTTTTATATTCATTATGAGTTCTACCTCTTCTTGTGCACAAGGAGGCAACACCACAAAAAGAACAAAGTTTATGAGTGGGCGTTTACCAGGCTAAAAGCCAGGCCCACAGCTTCGTTTCATTTGCCCCGCATGAACTTGGAAAAACTAATACTGAATGACTTGTAGTGCACTACAGCTCAATATCCAGTATTCATAGCATGTAGCCACCTTATGGTGGTTACTGTAACCCGGCGTATATGCATGCATGTTTTCTATAGAGGCTAGCTTGACCGTGGTCTGACATGCAGGTTAAAATCAATGCATGTGTGTTGCGCTTGATGTAAGTCACACTCGTGTCTAAAAACAATTTAGAAGCATGTTGTGTATTGTCCTGGCAATGGTGTAACCAGAAATTCATTTCAGAGGGACGTACGAACATACAAAGTAAAATCAAGATTGTTTTTCTGGTCTGTGCAGTTAAATTAGTAAGTGTGACATGCTCGTGTATTTCAGGTGGATGTCAGACAGCAGTAGGAGTGTTGATGACACAAATGTGTTATTTGGCCTAATCATTTAAGACATAATATTAATTACTTGAAAATACATTTATTAGGTTTATGACATGAAATACATTTATGACACAGAAAATGATTTTAAAAAACATGTTAATAATAGGGGAAAATTACCCCTTATATATAAAACCTGATCTACTTTTCTTACAATACAATATGTTATTAATTTTTTATATTTTGTTTGTGTCCTGAAGGTTGTATCTCATATTGTGGCTTTAGTGTATCGTCTCATGTCTATTAAATATATTATTTTGAATGGCCAGGTAGTGGTTGCGATTTTATTTATTTATTTATTTGTTTATTTATTTCCAGTATAGCAAAGACCAAATGGAGGGGAATTTAAATATAGGGGTTTTTTTTCAGTAGTGGAAAAATTACAGCAGTGAAAAAGGCAGCTGTCTTGTTGCAAAACCTCTGCACATGCAGGCATGGGTTCAGAACTCTTTTTTTTAAGGTTTTTATAAGTTTAGTGTGGGCTTTGGTCTAGCCATTCCAAAGCACAAACTTTTTTTCCCCCAAGCCATTTCATTGTAGTTTTTGCCTTGTGCTTTGGCTCATTGTTCTGCTGGAACATGCATTTTTGCCCTGTATACAAATGTCTGGCTGACAGGGACAGGTTCTTCTCAACAGTTTACTTATATTTGGCTCAGTCCATATTGCCTGTACTGATGACAATCTTTCCAGTTACTCCTGTTGAAATGCAACCCTAGAGCATGATGTGACCACCAACGTGGTTGATATTAGGAATGTTATTACCTGGTTGTTGGGCTGTATTTGGCTTGGGTTTTTGTTTTAATCCAAATGGCTCAAATTTAATATCATCAGATCACAAAATCTTTTTTTATTAAAGCTGTCAGATTTTCTAACATGGCTTTTCTCAGAATCAGCTTCCTGCTTTATTCCTGTTTTTGTATCTTTACTTCTCTACATTTCACTCCCTAATTCACACTCATTACTCCTTTATGTCATCACATTATAGTATTAACTCTCCCCTGTCTCTTTGTAGGAGGTTTAAAGGTGACTTGCGAGTATGTGGCTCACAAGGAGGGGGTGCTGTGTGAGGAAATGCTAATACTCAGTGAGAGCAAAGAGGACGTGTGCCTGAAGGTGAAAGTTCATGCCCGTGTTATGGGTGAGTCATCGTCTAAAAGAGCACAGCTAGCTTCAGCAAAAACACTCTTGTTGAATACATACCAAGAATGTGACCACACATAAATGTTACCCTAAATCAAATAATGTAGAGGTTACTGTCTTTCCGGAAGCTCAGCTCAGTAACCTATAAAAGCAACCACATTTCATTGATTCTCCATGAACATCAAATTAGAGTTGATGTTCATGGAGACGATTTCTATTTTCTTTAGTTGGTATCTGCTGCCCCCTACTGGTCAGAAAAATCAGTTCAAGCAGTTTATTCTCCAACTGCCATAATTGTACAAATGCAGATGGAAATGCGTCAAAGGTACCACAGACCAGATACAATTTACTATCAGTAACAAGACAGTACATTTATTTATAAAGTATTTTAAACAGTATAACTTAATAAGAAATAATTCAATTTTATTATGAATAAGAAGTCAAATAAAAGGCTAAAACATAAAGCTAAACTGAGTTGCTTTTAATATATATTGATGAATATTTTCCTTTTAGTTTCCACCCCCAGTACTTCCAGTTATTATTCCAGTATACTACAGCACATAGTCTATTTTCAGAAAAGGGTAACAACACATTACACTTAGCAGTTTCAGAGAGCAAAGATTACCATGATTTGGCTTATAAAACTGGTGACATGATATAAACTTCCATACAAATCACGTCTGCCATCTCCTTGTAATGCATCATGGCAAATCCCATACCTCACTGGACTCTTCTTGGACATGTGTTGTAGTATTTAGATTTATTTCAGTGACTTGTGGTTAGAAATGAATGCAGAGTGCTGATGTAGGTGGAATGGTTCAAAAGGGTTTTGACATTCAAAATCCCGCAGCTCATCTCAGCAAAGATGCTGGGATGAAACCGAGTTTTCCTTTTCTCAATTGCCGCAACGAGTCCTGTCCCACAACTGATTGAATTGTTTCATCTGTAACACAGGAGCAGAAACAAGTCAATTGTGCTGCTACAGGTCATTGCACACAAAGCTTTCATAATGCATCTTTAGGTTGCACATGAGCTTCTTATTTCAGCTATAAGACACAATTTATGCACACTGCATTGATGCATCATGACAGATTTTATTTATTTATTTATTTATTTATTTATTTATTTATTTATTTACATGTGCATGTAAACACCAAAGAAACCCAACCAAACTGTGTAAAAATGACATTACTCTATAAAATAATGAATTTATGTACATAATAGTCAGAATTATAAACAATATAAGGATACTAATAGCATTCTCATTTCGATTTTCACCTCACATGCCTTTTTATTTGCTCTTTCTTTGTTGCTTTACAATAAAGCCCGTTCTGAAAATAATCTAAAAAATCAACAAAAGTTCCAATAACTTACCTACAGTGGATTTTAAAAAAGTCCACACACCCCTCTTAAAGTGGCAGGTTTTTGTGATGTAAAAAAAATTACATTCAAAAAGTTAAATCATATCAGAACCCTTTAAACCTTTATTGTGAATTTGCAACATATAAAGTGACAAACATCCAGCAATGTTTTTTGGGGAAAAAACTCAAAACTTGCATAAGTCTGCACACCCTTTTATAATTGGGAATGTGGCAGTGTTCATAATCATCCCATCACATTCAAACTCATGTTAAATACTAATTAGTATACACCTGCCATCAATTAAAGTGACTGATTAACCCCAAATAAAGTACAGCTTTCCTATAGGATTTTCTTGACATTTTCTTGGTAACATCCAAGTGGAAAAACCATAGGCCACAAAGAGCGTACAAAGCAGGTACAGGATCTCATTGTTGAAAAATATAAATCAGGGGACAGTTACAATTTTTTTTTTAAGGCATTGGATATACCATAGAACACAACACAATATAATAATCACGACAATAATCAACAAGTGGAGAAAATATGGCACAACAGTGACACTACTAAGAACAGGATGTCCCTGTAAAATTGATGAGAAGATCAGGAGAAAACTGGTCAAGGAGGCCACCAAGAAGCCTACAGTAACATTAAAAGAATTGCCGCAATTTCGGCAAGTACTGGTTGCTCCCTACATGTGACAACAATCTCCTAAATTCTTCATATCTCTGGGTTATGGGGTAGGGTGGCAAGACGGAAGACTTTTTTTAACCAAAAAAATTATTAAAATAAACATCCAATCTCCCAAAATCATGTGGAATAATATCTAATGATCTGATGAGAGTAAAGTTTAATACCAAATAATACCAAAAGATATGTTTGGCACAAAAAAAACACTGCATTTCACCATAAGAACACAATCCCTACAGGGAAGCATGGTGATGGCAGCATCGTACTTTAGGGCTGTTATTCTTCAGCTGAAACTGGGGCTTTAATCAGGGTGGAGGGAATAATGAATAGCTCCAAGTACCAGTCAATTTTGATGCAATTCAACCTTTCAGCATGACAACAACCCAAAGCAAACCTCCGAACAAAGCAATGGTTTCACCAAAACAAGTTCAAGGTTTTGGAATAGCCTAGCTAGATTTTAGACCTAAATCCAATCAAAGATCTGTGGGGTGACCTGAAGAGGGCTGTGCACAGGAGATGCCCAGCCAATTTGACAGAGTAGGAATGCTTTTGCAAGGAAGAATGGCAAAATATGTCAAGATGTGCCAAACTGATTGACTCTTACACAGAAAGATTGAATGGTGTGATAAAATCTAAAGGTTCTTCAACTAAGCATTAGTTTGGGGGTGTGCACACTTATGCAACCAGGTTGTTGTAAATTTTATTTATTTTTTCCCCCTAAAATGATTCTTATTGTTTTTCACTTTAATTAATAGGTTACAATTTCACAATAAATGTAGAAAAGGTTCTGACAAGATTTATCTTGGTTTCAAAGTTTTAACATAAAAAAAACCTTTTAACAGTGGTGTGTAGACTTTTTATATCCACTGTGCATAAATAGAATAGAAGTGTGAAATCTTTGTGGTAGTAGTTGGTGTGAATCAAAAATATTTAGATATATCCGATGTAATTAGTATGTAGTAACCTATAGCACTCAGTTTAATTTATAAAAAGATGTTTTAGGATTGGATATTTGTCATGTTTTGGGGGAAAATATGGTTAAATATAATTAATAAAAGGTTTTAATGGCAGGCCTAAATCGCACAATTTAGCAGTATTGTGTTAATATTGTATGAATATTGTATTTAGTGATTATAGCACCTAACCAATGTCGAAACTGAAAAATGAACTTTCTATGTGGCTGCAGCGCAGCTGGTGAACTGTCGCTTTGTCTATTGGTAATTGACCTTTGCATATTTTCCCTTTATTACCTTCAAATGCATTTGTCTATATCAGCCTGATATCTATACAGTGCTGTGAAAAAGTATTTCCTGATTTTTTTTATTATTATTATTGATTCAGAAATTAAAACCAAATCGAAGATAAAACAAAGACAACCTATGTAAACACAAAATACAGTTTTTTTAAAATAATAAGAATAAGAATAACAATGTTATTTATTGAAGCAAAAAAAGTTATCCAATTCCAACTGGGCCTGTGTGAAAATGTATTTCTCCTGTAGTTATTAATTCCCCAGATTTATGAAACTGCTTTCATAATGGGGTCCAGCTTGTCTAGATGCAACCAGGCCTGATGACTGCCAGCCCCATTCAATCAAATTAACACTTAAATAGAACTTTTTTAACAACTTGAAGTTGGTTAAAAGGTCTTAACTAGTAACACACGGTGCCAAAACTGAAAGAAATTCCAACAATGATGAGGAAGATGATGATTGAAATACATCAGTCTGGGAAGGGTTACAAAGCTATTTCAAAGGCTCTGGGACTCTAAAGGACCACAATGAGGGCCATTATCTCCAAATGGAAAAACTAGGCACAGTAATGAACCCTCCCAGTAGTGGCTGACCTTCCAAAATTCCTTCTAAGAGCACAGAAACTACTTATCCAGCAAGTCACAAAAGAGCCAAGGACAACATCAAAGGACCTACAGGCCTCTCTTGCATCAATAAAGGTCAGTGTTCATGACCCCACTATCAGAAAGACACTGGGCAAAAATGGCATCTATGGAAAAGTGGCGAGGCGAAAAGTAATACTAACCCAGAAGAAGATTAAGGCTCATCTGAATTTTGCCAAAACACACCTTGATCTGAAAACCTTTTTAGGAGAATGTTCTGTGGGCTGATAAGTTGAAAGTGGAACTGTTTGGAAGACAGGGGTCCCGTTACATCTGGTGTAAACCAAACACAGAACATAATAAACAGAAAGAACATCATACCTACGGTGAAGCATGGTGGTGGAAGTGTGATGGTGTAGGGATGCTTCGCTGCTTCAGGGCCTGAGCAACTTGCAGTAATTGAGGGAAACATGAATTCTACTCTCTACCAGAAAATTCTAAAGGAGAATGTCTGGTCTTCAGTCCATAGGTTGAAACTCAAGCGCATCTAGATTAAGCAGCAAGACAATGACCCAAAGCATATGAGTAAGTCCTAGTCTTAGAAGTAAGTGAAAGTCTGATCTTCAGTTATTGAAAGCGTTTGGTTGCAGTTATTGCTGCTAACGGTGGCACAACCAGATTTTAAGTTTAAGGGGGCATTTAGTTTTTCACATTGGTGATGGGTGTTGAATAACTTATTTTGCTTCAATGAACTCTAATTATATGTCAATTTGAAAATATTACTGTGCTTATTGCACACACTTGGGTCTTGAAGGAAATGAGAGGAGCTGATTTGAACACAGCAATCTTATGCCTTGTCTTTCTTTCTCAGATCGACACCATGGGACACCGATGTTATTAGAAGGGGTACGATGTGTTGGAGCTGAGCTTGAGTACGACTCAGAGCAAAGTGATTGGCAAGGATTTGACTAATAGGATTTTACCTCAGATATTGTCATTGGTACAGTGTAATTGTTGGAATAGACACACACACACACACAAACACACACACACACACACACACACACACACACACACACACACACACAAACACACACACACACACACACACACACACACACACACAAAGATCAGCCATTACATTAAAACTACTGACCGGTGAAGTGAACAACATTGATTTTCTTGCTACAGTGGCACCTGTCAAGGGGTGGGGTATATTAGGCAGCAAGTAAACAGCCAGTTCTCGAAGTTGATGTGTTGGAAGCAGGAAAAATGGGCAAGCATAAGAATCTGAGCAACATTGACAAGGCCATTGCATTTGATAAGGAATAGTGTGTCGCTAGATCAGTGGTTTTCAAAGTGGGGGCCGCCAGGGGGCGCCCGGGGGGCCTCAACAATTTGGTGTGAAAAATAAATAAATACATGATTTTCTCTTTCTCACTCTCAGACAACCACACATACACACACACACACAATCAAGTCCTAATCTAATGTAATGTAAAGATGTAAGATGTAATTATTAATAATTAAAAAAAGGCGGATATATTCAGAAGTCTGTATTTTTAATGTGCTTTAAAGACATCTTGCAAAAGTGGGGCCTCGGTCAAATGTTAATGCAATTTGGGGGGCCTTGCCCTGGAAAAGTTTGGGAACCCCTGGGCTAGATGACTGGGTATCTCCATGACAAACAGCAGGTCTTGTGGGGTGTTCCAGTATGCGGTGGTTAGTACCTACGAAATGTCGTCCAAGGAAGGACAACCGGTGGACTAGCAACAGGGTCATGGGCACCCAAAGCTCATTGATGCATGTGGCGTATAAAGGCTAGCCCATCTGGTCCGATCCCACAGAAGAGTTACCGTAGCTTAAATTGCTGAAAATGTTAATGCTGGCTATGATAGAAAGATGTCTGAAAGCACAGTGCATCACAGCTTGCTGTGTATGGGGCTGAATGCCTATGATGACCCCAGTCCACCGCCGAAAGTGTCTACAATGGGCACATGAGCATCTGATCTAGACAATGGAGCAATGGAAGAAAGTGGCCTTGACTGATGAATAACATTTTCTTTTACATCATGTGGACGGCTGATGGCAGATGGTTATGTTATGGCCGATCGGGCTCCGTGTGTGTGTTTAATATAATAATATATATATATTACACACACACATACATACACATATACACGCACATAAATACAATGTGGTTTTGCTTGCATGCTTGTCACTGTGCTATCAGGCTGCATTTTACTATTATTGTTTGCTTGTTTGTTTGTACTGTACTTGTATTTTTCAGTGTGACTGACTGGGACATCCTACACCAATCCACTTCCTCTACAGTTTACAGTTCCAGAAGGGGGCAATATTGACTACAGATTTAAGTTATCACAGGCATTTGGCTGAACAACCATTATAGACAACCATTACATAAATGTGGCACAGACTGGTCCCATTAAAACAGTAAACATATATTTTACTTTTATTTTCCAAAACAATAAATAGTCAGTATGGTCATTTCAATGTAAAGCTGCTTGAAAATAACTTTCCAAATTGTTTCTATTCAGCAGAAAAGGATTATATAAACTATGGGCAGTATTCTCTCTAGTTCTTCACTTGGTACACATCAAGGGCTGATTCATTACATAAAATGTAGTACTACCTTTTATATGTAAAGTTAATGATTTATATTAATTTAAGTAAGCCTAAGTGCCTAAGTCATTTGTTCTCTCATTTCTACAATTTTCTATAAGGCCTGTTTTGTCTCCAATTAATGCAAAATGTCTGAGGCCTTACTTATGCATAGTAATGTGACTTTTTTTTCTAAAATCAGTATGTCTGCTTTAATGGTTATCAGAGGTTCTTGAATGTGAATGCATGTCATTTGTGCAGTGTGACTCTTCAGTGAGATATGCTAGAGTGTATGTGATGTTGGGTGTTTGTGTCTGTAAATGTTATTGGAATGTGGTGATACCTGTAAATTTCACTTGCTCTGCTAAAACATATGGTCTGGTGTAAAGACAAAAACCTGTGTTCACTGAAATTTGTCTACTGTTACTGTGTTGTGTGTTTTTTTTTTTTTTTTTTTTTTTTTTTTTTTTTTTTTTTTTAAATCAAATAAAGAAGAATGTGGAATGTACATCGTTTCAGTCCTTGAGGAGTATTTTTTTTTGGATGTCCAGTAGTGGGCAGTGTGCACTCTGCATCTCTGGACTAAAAGTAGTTCAACTAGATGACAACTATGTTTATCTAAGAATAAAAGAGTGCAATAGTTAACTATTAAAGTGGCCTATGTTTGCTATTCAAAAAAGACAATATTATAGGATTTACAACCCTATTTATTGATCGCAGTGTGACTTTAAACTATGTTGTCCATCCATCCATCTTCTATACCGCTTATCCTTTTCAGGGTCACAGGGAACCTGGAGCCTATCCCACCTGAGCATCAGGCACAAGGTGGGGGACACACAGGGTGCAGCCCTGAACTATATTGTACCCTTCAGTAATGTTATATTTTAAAACAAAAACAAAAAAAAAGAATGATGAAAAAAAAAAGTTTTTTATCCACACACTAGACATGCAGCATCTTTAACTCTTTAGTTAAAGGAATACCTAAACTACATGGTTTAACTACTGCATAGTTAAGTATACATTTAGAAGAAAAAGCAGATTTGATATCTGCCTGATTTATTTGAGGCACATATTTAGTATATGTAACTGCAGATTTCCTGCAGAATAATTTGTTTTTATTTTCATACCTACCATGGGCTAAAGGAGAATGCTTATGTTGACACAGGCTACCTGTCCACATGTATAAATATCAGCAATGTCAAAATAATAGTACAATTATACTAAAATGGAAACCAATTCAGCAGCAGTTTGATTGTGTGCATTCATATAAATATTTTTGCCTTGAGTCTACAAACGTAACACAGTATGCGACAACGTACAATAGAAGTTATGTTATAGTAATCACTAGTTTATTTTTTTGTGCGTTTTAAGGGTCCAAGCGGAAATCCTGGTCTGGGTCCTATATTCTAAATAGCCGCACTGTAATTTAATTAAAACAAAACAAACAAACAGACAAACCAGCAAAAAAAATAATCCCAATGTGGTTTCCCTGCATCTACAATCCTACAGTTTGTAGAGGCAGACATGGTCGGAAAAATAACTAACTAGTGAAAAGTAACTAACATACGGAATTGAAAGCATTCCTGCTATTAGCGAATGCTCTTTGTTGTTTTTTTGTTTGTTTTTTTTCTGGTTTCCATCGACGTTATTAGGTCATATTATTAAAATGGTCACTTTAACGGTCACACTCTTAAGGAAATACACCTTAGGTGAGTTCCTCTATAAACATAGCCTACAGAAACAAGATCTCAATTTCTGGATGTACTCAGGACCAGTCCCAAAGAAGCACTGCAGTTTAAGGCGCTACAGACCCAAGAACTGAACCCTGAAAAGAGTGGCCTCAGCCTCGGGTTCACCAGAACCTGAACCAGAACTAACACAATACACAGCCCAGAGCAGAAAGCCTTTTCAGAACGACGGACATTGGTGAAAGACGTATACGTTACGTATGAGCTTTTTAGATTTTGCGTTTCCCCGAAATCCTTCGTTACCAGAGTTCTAATGCTTCTTTGATGACTGCGCCCCAAAACAGCACAAGTCGGTAGACAAATACTAGATTCACGAGCCAATGGTAAACTCTATAGATCATAGCTATAGACAGGAGAAGAGACAGAACAAATACAGCTCACACTGTCAAAGGACCGACGATTAATAGAAAACAATGCCATAGATGCTATAATTGAAAATTACACTTTTATAAGCAAGAGAGGACCTATGGGGAAAATGAATATTGATAGTGAAAGCAATTCTTGCATAACATCATGCAACACGAAAGGTCTTCAATATCAGTGCTAACTATATTGCTCATGATCAAAGGAAGTGTAAAATGCTGCCTTGTGTTCTCTAAACAATCATCGGATTGTCTGTTTTGGACAAAAATTACCTATACATTGTTTTGGGATGTACAGAATTAGTTTGGTTACTCATTTTGTCTGTGTTTGTTGACAAATCCGTTTTTATGCACCTGGATGTTTTCTTGATTTATTTGTTTATTTATACTCTCTATTAACCAAAATATGAAGAACATTTATCAAACATAACTTGAGAACGTCCCACTTGTGCTCCCACTTCTTCTTGGTGAGGTGTGTTAGTTTTCCCCTCTGTATTCTCATAAGGCCTCCTGTCTTGTCGAGGTAACTAAATGTTTATATATATATATATATATATATATATATATATATATATATATATATATATATATATATATATATATATATATATATATATATATATATATATATATATATATATATATTACTCTTTACACCATGCTGTGAGTCCTGTATAGATGATTGTTCATCAGCTTTTCTTCTTCAACAGCAACTGGTTGGTATAACAAATAGACATGGAGAAAAATCACCATCAATCAGTCCCCATTCTTTACACTCTGGCACACTACAGTCGGTCCAAATAAAGGCCTCAGTAGTTCTCACCAGCCACTTGGCCATAATGTCTGTAAAAAAAGTCATTAGTGGTCACACCTGCACTCTTACTGCAGAGAATGATTTATGGCAGCTGTACAGGGGATTCAAGAGTTGTGTACAGGGGGAGGCATATTTCCAGTGTCAACAAAATTTATTTTTGTTTTAGTCATATCGTCAGCAAGTACTGGGGTCACTTTTTTCCGAAACATTCGTAACGCGGAGTACTTCAGACCGCTCTTTAATTTAAGAGTGATTTCTCGAAACCCTTCGTAACTAGCGCAGTAAATAATCTCGTTCGTAAATGAACTAGTAACCTATTCGTTATTCATTAAGAACTTCTTTATTTGGAGCTGACGTGCAGTTCTTCTTCATAAAGACAGAGGCCGCTAATTTCTATATTTAAAAAATCCTCACCGATCCTTTTACGTGAACGAAAGTTATTATTATTATTATTATTATTATTATTATTATTATTATTATTATTATTATTATTATAAATATTATTATTATTATTTACTTTTTCGTAGCCTCTCTGAGAATCTACATCCGTCTTTTTAAAGTGTAGCAGTTCTCATTTTGATATTTCAATGAATGTTTAACAAAAAGAAATATACATTTTCATTAAAATGTACAATAAACACCAATTTTCCATAAAACTTAATTTTGGTCTTGCTGCGGATATCGATGCCAATATTATATCCAATATTAGCCTACAATTCGTTCATTAAATCACTAAAAAGGAAGGCTTTTGACAAAACAGATTCATACGTAACAAACATCCTTCTTTAAGTTGCTTGTTATTCAGTAAGACTAATCGTTATTAGGAAAGCGCCCTGATCTCTAGTTTTCTCTCATTTTAATTCTTTCATTTCATAATCTCTTTTTATAAGGGTGTAAACTGATAAAAGTGGTTGCGCAAACTGTTCCTATACTACTCACCTAAAGTAAAGATAATTGTATACACACAAAAGTGGCCGTGTCTGTAAGGGATATAGCTTACTCTAGAATCGCTCATGGACGTTGGAAAATTACTGGGGGGAAACTCGGCGGAGGGGGCACAGCAAAACATACCACATGAAACACAGTGGTTGGCACCTCCCCACTTTTCTACCAAAAATCTGACACCCATTGAACTGAATTTACATTTTTATGTTATTTTACATTGTGTTTATTTTTTCTGCTATTTTCTTTATAATTGAGGCATGATTTTAAAAAATATATATATTATTATTATTATTTACATATATAGGCTAATATCGTGTTGTTGAAAACAGAATTTCCCTCCCATATCCCCTCCTTTTGGGCCTGCATATGCTCAAATATTTTTCCCCTACAGTTTACCATATAGGCTACATTTTCCTCTTTATTATTATTATTATTATTATTATTATTATTATTATTATTATTATTATTATTATTATTATTATTATTAATAATAATAATAATAATAATAGTCGTCCGATTAGCAGTGATGTTGATCTTTATGATGGAATTGTAACTTTGGACTGCCCGAGGGTATTTATGTAGACATGCTTTAAGAATGGGGAATGGAGGTGACTACTTTACATTCATACATCCTCTGATAACTCTTATCACAGATTAGTGAATACATTAGATTTTGTTGCTGATCAGGCCCCATTAGAGCAAGTCTCAGCCATATCGTTACTTTAATGTTGTCAATGACTTTTTTGTAAGCCTCTCTGAGAATTTACATCTTTGATTTTTAAAGAATGAATCGGTCCTATCAGTTCTCAATTCAATTCATTACTATTTGTTTTATTTACTGCCTATTTCAAGGAATGCTTAACAATAACTAAATGTAAATTTTCATTAAAATGTACAATTAACAGCAATTTGTCGTAATTTTTTTTTAGGTCTTGCTGTGGATATCTATGCCAATATCATTATCCTTTAGCAACACAATTTACTAACAATGCACATATAAAATATGTAATGTGAATGATGCGTTTTAATATACTTGAGTTCCAGCAATATGATAACCAAAGAGCACAATGCTGAACGAAGGTGAATGCTTGTAAGATTTATTACTGCGCATTAGCTGTGTTTTGTTTAGAATAGAATAATAGGTCTTAAAATATTATGCATAAAATTTCTGAAAAGTAGATCTAGGTATGACAGTATATGTGTTCTGCAAATGCAAACGACAAATGTATCGATTGCAGATACCCGCAGCATGAGCTACTCTTGATTTCCTGTGTCATTCATTTTTATGTATTATAATAAAATCACTTCCCGTATACCCAGTTGTGCAGCTACAAAAGATTCAAGATTTTCTCACAGCTGGAGAATAGGATGTAAATGTTCCTGACAGACGCAAATCAGACAGATTTAATATTAAAAAATAATATCTCTTTCTGCTATGGGCCTATTGGCCTATTTCAGTCATGACACATTTTAAACTGTGAACCGTAGCCTAATTCAGTGATGGGTGAGGTTGAGGTTGCTATGTGGGTGGGCGTAGCATGTGGGCGCTATACAAGAAATGTGACAGATTATGCAGTTTACTGGCAACATAGTAATGTACAAAAAAAGAAAAGAAAAAAGCGCCAGCCCATAAACTACGTTGCTGATTTGTATAAACTGAATGTCAGTTGGTTCATGGCAGTGATGAGAGAGATAGAGAGGGAGAAACAGCGACTGCGTGATTGACTGTGTGAACCAGTTGGAGTAGTTGAAGCCAATTAGACCTCTCTTGACTGTGTTGTCACTTTGATGGAAGTCCTCTGTGGCTTTCTGACTGACAGCTCCATTCATTACATTCACAGTTTAATCTGTGCACAGCAGCTGAATTGAATAATAAGCCAATTCGGCGCTCTGTGGTAAACACCGCGCAAAGTGGGAAAACTGTAATTATGCCATTGCGCTCGGTCTGTAATGGCACTGAGATGGCGCATAAATGAGTTAGAACTGTGAATTGGTATGAACTTTTCACTTGGTATAACACTGATATATCTGTGATCGTGTATAGCCATACATCAAAACATCACAATACTGAACAATAATCAACCCGTGTCAAATAAAAACAGCATCATTTATGCGGCGCAGCGTAACGATACTAAACTATATCAGAAATGTTTGAGAAAATATCCTAGTGATCTTGTTATATGATTTCGTGAAATAAATGTCAGAGATTAAAATAGGCAGGAAATAAAAGTATTAAATATAGAATACTGGAAAATTATATAAGCTTTATTATTTAGGTCTTGTCTGACGTCCATTGCAAAATCGCAGTTCTCAGACATAAAATTTCTTCACTCAGATTAGCCTTCGATTACCTTCCAAAATCATTTTGGATCACCTTAATTGTGTATGGAAATAAATGTATTGTTTACTGCTTTTCCGAAAGACATACAGGGCCTATGCCACACTTAAATATTCTAAAACATCGGGTCAGAGATTTAGTAATGGTTATAACAAATAAATAACCAACTACGTATTATACGCGTTTCCAGCACATGATTATGCAACGTCGAGTCTTTCAGAACATCTTGGTACAACCATCGCACAAAGACACAGGATTATACAAAACGCTTAATCCGGGTTTCCCCTCTCGCAAACACTGTAGCGTTTAGGCTACTCCGCCCTCTCCTCCAAAACGTGCTCCTACTACATTTTGTTTACCAATCAACGGCTCGTTCATGCACAGACAGGAAGTTGCGTAGCGGCTCATGGTCAATTTAAAAATGTATCCTGTCACATATATCCATGGGTATCAAAATGGTCAGAGCACAGGTAGATGGCTACGAGGGAAATTAAGTTATTTAACAAATTATTTTAGTTGGCTAACATTCGTTGCGATTCTAATTAAGAGCAAAAAGATTAGCCTATATAGTTTAATATAAAAATACCCCCATCACCGCCGCGCATGCAGCTGAAATCTTTTCCCACACCGAAGAGGCTGTTGCTGAGAGGGGTGTATAGGGTAAATTAATTGGAGCACAGACGACATCCAGGGGCAAAAAAGGTGACATTTTGTGCGTGTTTTGTGGAATTTACCTCTGCTAGCTGTACTCCATCTTTTCGTTTCACTCTTCCATGATTAAGCAGTGAAGCACCTCCCAGTGGCTCTGTCACAGACCTTGCAAACTCTCATGCATATATACATGCATATATACACCAGGCTATGCACTTTTTAGGGGGCTGAATGCTGCCCTATAGCTGAGGGTCATTTTGATGTGTCCGTAGGGCTTCCTCCGCCTCATGACCCCCATTCCTTATCCACACTTAACTCCACGAAGGCTGGCCTACACAGAACATGCCGAAAGGATCCAGTAGGACCTGTTTTTCCGTGACTGGAATCTGATTGGATGTGTTTCTGGGAAGGATTCCCCCATTTTAGATCCAGTAGTGAAGGAGAGCGAAAATCGAGATTACTGGGTGCACGCTGAAGTAATAGGATTCGGCGAACAAATAAGCTTGAATAAGACTGCTCCATCTCTGATACATGTTTGACCAAGCCAAGAGTATGGGCGATGGAGTCGCCGAGGACCGAAACCACTGTGGACCCAATACGCTGCGCCGCGAGCGCGGTGGAGACGCTAAAACTCTGGCGGAAGTGGGAAGCCGCAGTTCCGGCGACGCTCCTGCGGGGACATCCGCGTCCACCCCGAGCTCCTCCAGCGAGGACGGACACGACAAACTGTTAGGAGTGGACCCTGACTACTGCCGCAGGATTTTAGTCCGAGGTGAGGGGTCAGTGTTACAATGTCAATAGTAACAAGCATTGCATAATAACAAAAAATTATTTAGGCAAAAATGTGAAAATAAAATAAAACTTAAACATAATTCACTCCATCATTCAATAGCCGGAGATTATTATTAATACTCTAGATATAGTGCTGCTTTACCACTGATATTGATCACTGTATTGAAAATTTATGTGAAGGCTATCAGCAGTGTTATATTATTACGTTTTTAAAACAGGATATTATATGTTCTTTCCAAAATGAAAACTAAATACGACTATAATGATATATAGTGACAAAATACAGAACCAAGTGGTGCTATTCTAAATTTATTTGGAATGAATATAACATAAAAGCATACGAATCATTTCGTTTTGCGAATCTGGAAGGTATAAAACACCATGGCACAATTATTTCTATACTTATAAATGTAGGGACTTTCTTTTTCATTATTCGTATTCGTATTGTTATTATTATTATTATTGTTGTTGTTGTTGTTGTTGCTATTATTATTATTATTATTATTATTATTATTATTATTATTATTATTATTAATAATAATAATAATATATTAGATTAGCGTATTAAGCCATTACTGTCTAAAGCCACAGTGCTGTGATTGGCTTATTTACAAAGGCTCCAGCTGATTATAGACTACTGATATTACATTTGCAAGCCTATTACGAGGCACAAACAATCAGTAACGTACAATTGTATTTTTGACATATGCAATACATTTATAAATACAGAAAAATACGAATTTAATGAAAATGTAGTTTTTGTATGCGGCCCTACAAACGCTGTGTGGAGTTTTCAGGCTTATTTGTTAACCGCTGTTTTGTTAAGGTCATCTCAATACGCCTTATCTTAGAACATACATGACTGATTGATTGACTGATTGACTGACTGACTGAATGAAATCAAAGTAATAAGTCCCGATATAGGTATTATTATTATTATTATTATTATCATCATCATCATCATCATTATAACCCCTGCTGGTGTTAGTGTAATGCATGTTTCACACGCATTGGGAGATTAAACACGATAATGGCAGCACTGATTGAACGATCCGACTGGATGCTTATATTTATTGCTGTGGAAAGTAGAGGCTTTTAGGTCTAGTCTCTTATAAAACAAGGAACTTTATGTCCGCAATCCCCAGGCGCTCTCTCTCTCTCTCTTTCTCTCTCTCTTAAAGCTGCAGATCGAGCGCGTGAGAGACAGGTTCACAGAAAGGTCAGCAGGTCCGGTGCAATTGGGAGGAGAAACATTTTAGGCTTTTAAAATACCCAAAACAATATTTTAAATATATTTTTTTTAATTCTCACCCATCAACAGGAAAATTACGAATATGTCAATAAATGGTGGAAGTGGATTTGATATCAGAATAATTGTAAATGTGTATTTTGGTGTGGTTGCCAGGGAGACAGCTAAAAGAGGTGGAGCTTTGGCCCCCAAGCCCCACAGTGTCGTTTACGATAGGTTATTGGTTTTGGTTTATTATTTAGGTATTGTGTAATTTTGAGGAATCACAGATTCCAATTTAACCGCCCAAGGGCCTAGACTTGGTTGGTTTGCTTTACATTTTAAAAGCTTAAAATATTGACACATTTAGTGAAATAATAGATACGAACATGCCCAAACATTACTGTTTGACAAGGCTACTTATGAGCGTGCATAACCCTAAAACCTTAATAGTAAAAATCTAATGTCTTTCGCTGTATATTGGAAAACGGATGACTTTAGTAACCGCTAAGGTCATTTATATTTTCTATTAAAACCGGAAGTGATCTTAATTATTTAAATGCATTATTATTATTATTATTATTATTATTATTATTATTATTATTATTATTACGAGTAGAACCAAATAAAATTTGCTCTGTTGATTGGCAGAACCCATAACCCCCCTACCCCCCCTTAAAATTTTTTTAAAAAGGATACCGTATTAGTAGCCCATATGATTTTTCACTGACTGGATTTGAATTATGCTTAATAATAATAATAATAATAATAATAATAATAATAATAATAATAATAATAATAATAATAATAATAATAATAATAGTAGTAGTAGTAGTAGTAGTTGTTGTTTTAGTTTTTAGCAGTAGTAGAAGCTTTAATCTAGCCTAATTTAAATTTAACCTATAGTCTGAATAATCATTCCGAGTTGACGTAACTTTTACAGTCCCTATGTGTTCATCTAAATTTTTTTAAATCTATTTTTAATATTATGACAAATATTTAGAAAAAAATAGTTTACACATTACTGTTGGTCTGTCTGTAAATCTATTTTGACTTCACAGATGCTAAAGGTACTATCCGTGAGATCGTTTTGCCGAAAGGCCTGGACTTGGACCGGCCGAAGCGCACGCGCACCTCATTCACCGCCGAGCAGCTCTACCGTCTCGAGCTTGAGTTCCAACGCTGTCAGTATGTGGTAGGGCGCGAGCGCACGGAGCTCGCCCGCCAGCTGAACCTCTCCGAAACTCAGGTAGGACAGAAAACAAAGCCGACATTATAATCCCAACAGACTTGGAACTACTATTGTAGTAGACACTCAGCAGTCTAATGACGTATGTCAAACGTCATTGGACTGCTGTGTGTTAATAAAATAAAATAAAATAAAATAGTTTCAGCTGAACTGCCATAAAAGAAACGTTTGAGGATTATACATTTCTTATAGACTGCTATTGAACTGCTTCTTCGGTTGTTGTTGTTGTTTTTGTTGCTCTTCTTCTTCTTCTTCTTCTTCTTCTTCTTCTTCTTCTTCTTCTTCTTAGTATTATTATATTTATTATTATTATTTACACTAAGTGAATTGAAGAGGCACAGGCAAACCACAGGCAAAACGAAAATCGAATTATGCCGCCATATTGTTTTCATTCCATGAGTGCTACCCTTAGGGATTGAAAGGTGGGGACCCTCTTTTTTAGTACATCGTGAGCTTAGTTATCATATATCATATCTTACTGATGCAGTGGCGAATGTTTTATGTTTTATTTTATTTTGCTTCTGTAGCTGCCAGTTTAATGTAACCGCAATTTTCTGCAAGTATTTTTTACAACAGTAAAATTGGAATAGGAAAATTCATATTTTCTCCCATTAATTTTTTCCATTGCATGAATAGTCTTACACAATCCTGGTAAGTAGCCTAGAGCCTATTTATATGGTATAATATATGCTTGAATCATACAATGTACATTGATTTTAAAAAAAGATAATGAAATCAAATCACAAAATACACAAAAAAGTTTTTGGAGCAACGTATTTAAATTAATGGATGCATTTTTAAGTAAAATATGTTCAGAAAGTAAATAGGTAAATAATGGCATGTGTATGTCAAAGTCATTAAAGAGGAACACGTACAGTAACGAACTTATTGTATTGTAACGAACAGTTGGTTGTAGTAGCTAACATGGACATTATAGTGATATGTCAAAGCAAAATAAGTCCATAATCACCTTTGAGAGTACAATTCAAACACTTTATTATTTGACAGCACACACATCCTATGATCACTGAAGTACTTTTGTTGCATCAATAAATAAAAATAGCAGGCACTATCAATATAGCTATTTAAGTACCTAGAGGAAGACGTGAAGATTGAAACTTGAATAAATAGCATTTAAAGTAACGGGTAGTATATAGCTTAGTCAAAAATCGCTTCATATGAAATAAAGATCAGTGGGATTTTCACCAATATATGCAAACGCATGCAAAGAGATCCTTACATATCCAAATCCAAAACGGGACTTAAATTGTAGATTTTTGTGACAACCATTTAGCTACGTTCAGGACTAAAAGTAAATCAAAACGTAAGTTTGTTATGATTGAGCTGCTGGCTGTATGTGACAGTGTCTGAAAATGCAGCATCTAGTAGTATTGACGTTTACACAACACTCATAATGTGCGTTAGCACAATTGGCGTTATGTTGGGGACATTTATCATTCAATCAACAATACAAACAAACAAGCGCACACACGCACACACACACACACACCCAGACAGACAGAACAGTGTCTGTCAACGCCGTTCCTACATTGCGTCAAACCACTTTATTTATTTATTTTTTTTCAACCAACTATAAGTTGTAAAGTGTGAAATTTATAGGACTATTACTGACGGGAACGAAGAGGCTGAATTTGTTAAAAACAACCAAACAAAAAACAATACACAATAGTTAACTCCGCCCACTCAGTCTAAGTCTGACAGAAAGTAGCTTAATATATATATATATATATATATATATATATATATATATATATATATATATATATATATGAAATGTGCATTTATATTTCTACATGCATGTACACAAATAAGGAAGATATTCTTTACCAACCGATGGCACTGTTAAAGACTGCCATTAAATAGATAAATTAATAAAAACATGCACAAATAAATAAATAAGTTTTTTTCCCTGACGGTTTCATATAAGTTGATTGCTACTGTCGCTGTCCTCGGTGATGAAACAGGCTGCTGACGTTTAAATGGTATTTATGGCTTACACAAACAAGTTATGTGTGACGTGACATGGAAATGTAAAAGGTATCTTATGACCTTTAACCAAAAAAAAATACATAAAAGTCCTTAATACTCCAAATGATTGTGGCAAAATAAAAACCTACATAAAATGAGTCAATTTGAGGGGAAAAGATCATAGGAAAAAATATTTCTTATTATAAAAGTAGGCTAAAATGCATAAAACGTTACATATCCAAATGTTATGCTTAATGATTATATCTCAATATTATCCTCGATTATCAAAAAAGGCGTTAATGTAGTAGCCTAGACCTAATACGTTCGGGGTGGTCTTATTCATTTCCTGAAAAGATTTTAAACTATTATTTTATTTCCACCGTCATATGCATTTGTTGACTAGAATATTTTTCCTTTTAATCCGTGAACAGTACAGCACGAACTATTTTAGCATCGCATTCAGCTAATGCAAAAAAAAAAAAAAAAATAAAAAACCCTACCAAATGCAGTCTTCCCCAGTAGACTTACTGAAAATAATTTCCCACTTTACGGGAAAATAAATAAGCTTAAATCATCTCCACCTATAGCCATGCAAACTTACTTCACGAAACCTGTACTCGTCTGGAGAAAAACTCACGCCCTTTGATCCAAATAGGCGCCGAAGATTTAATATTAATAGCCTACATTTTAAATGTATTTAACATTGCGAACATTTAATAATAATAATAATAATAATAATAATAATAATAATAATAATAATAATAATAATAATCGTCATTGAAGTTCATTCATGAAATGTTGAGTAATGTATAAACAATATTAGATCATTAGGTCTACACAAACTCTATGAAAATAATACCCAGGAACGTTCTAATAGAACAATAAAGTCCAACATATTCTTTATTAATCTTAACAAATAATTTGGGCTGGAATTATGTTAGAATTTATGTTTCAGTACCCCAAAATATTTATTTTGTCCTAAATCTTTCTGAAAGCATTCCTGCAAGCCATATTCAGTAAATACACTTGAAATTCCTAAAGTGGTCCACAATTTTTCACTTTTACTTAAATGCTCAATATGAGTTCGGAGGAAAGGTAGAAAGCAATTACATTTTAGCTTTATCGAAATGGCTTTTAAAAATACTGTATGCGTGCGTTTTTAGACAGGTTGTAAGTGCTAATATTCCTCCTCATTTATATGCATTAGTCATGGCACACTTCCAGCAACTCAGAGTGAATTGTCAGTTGCTTAAAATCCTAGAACGGACTGAGTTCAGCGTTTTTTATTTTTATTTTTTTGTATAATGGTTAATAGATATGGCCTAATAAAATTGGTATTGCTAAATATAAACAAATTAATATATGCGTGGCACAAAACTGTTGCACGCACCTAAATCCTCTTTATTTGTAACTAAACGGGATTTGGATGTGTCACTCATTACGGTTATTCGATTCGAAAAGTGAAGTAAAGACGCACTTTTGTTGAAGGTACATTTACATTAGTTCTCTCTTGTTTGTTCAGTTTAACGAGCTGGGGTAAATTCTGTATGTTGCCACATTAGTGTTCTTTATAACCCCCCCCCCCCCCCCCCCCAAATTGCCTTTCGGTTAGCAAATTCATAAACTGACTGAGCTCGATTTTTCTGCCTTGGAAAATGGCATAATTTGCTTAAAACTGTCTAAATTTTATAATGTGGTTCACATTGATATGCTTGTATAAAACACAAGAAAGAAAAGCTAGAGACCATATATAACATAAACCACATATTAGGGTACCATGATGAAACATACACGTCTATATTGGTATTTTTATATTAAGCAATATAATTGTTCTTCAGATATAGGTATCAATATCATGTATGATATGATCAGTAAAAGAGAACCAACTGTGATATTATTTCTGTAGTTACTTCTGTCTTTGGATGTCTGAGTTAAATAGAAAAACAATTTTTGCCTAAATTGAATCTGTGAGGTACTTCCATAGTTTGTTTTGATCATTGAATTCATCCATCCACCCAAGCAACTCAACATACATGCACAACACAGATACTTATACATACACATACTGGACAGAGATGAGTGAATATCCTCTGGTACTGCTCCAGAACATGGGTACTCCTGGGTTGCCACACCCAGCAGGTGGCTCCCCGCTCCAGTCTATCATAGTGGTGAACTCAGATCAACAGGGAACATTGCTGTACTGCGGATATATTGTGTAACATAGAACATTAATCTTATTGGTTATATAATCATCATATAGCTTATACGTTATGAGGGAGTTCTTTTTATGATGATGAAGCCTAATTTGTTTGGCATTTTATTATACTGACACCAACTGAGCTGTCCTTAAATGGTTATGAAGCACATAATCGGCATACCTAAAGTTGTATTGTTGAATGCTTTGATAAAGCTATGGCTGATTCCAATGATGAAGGATGGCTTAAATCGGTTTAATCAAAGAGCAAATAGAAACAGGAAATAGGAAGACATCGTGGGATCATATTAGGTTCTGCAATACCTTTTACCAGCTCTGTTGGAATATTTAGATAAGAATTTGTTTTACTAATTTCAATGGCCATGTAAAATGTAATTATTATATCATTTGCCGTCAGCTGCTACTTCTGTTGTTCTTGAGAGAATGCTTTCTGTAAAAGGTTGGTGCTTGACATTTGACACATATTTAAAAAATAATTTGTGTACTATTATTATTTATCTACATATATCTTAAAAGACATTTGAAGAAGCTTGACCTTTGCTTTGCACTTGTATCCAGCTTCATGGGCACAACGTACTAAGAGCTTTTGAATATCTATTAGTCAGTCCATTGAACCAAACTGCTAAAGTTTATAACATCACCACAGGCTCGCCAATAACTTGAGTTTATCCATCACAACCACCTTGCTAAAAACATAATTTTCTTTATAAGCCTAAAGCTATCTTCCTGTTGTCCTTCTCAATAGTCAGGGTAGACTCACGTTGATGACATTTAAACTACTGGTGGTGCTAGAAAAAGTTCAATGAAAATTTACAACACATAACTTGGTGATATTATACTGCAGGCTTTTCAACAGACTGAATCAATATTTTTTGCTACATGGTTGTGTAATGCAATTGAATTATTTCTGCATTTCCTGGCTGGAGAACTAGTGGCTATTTACAGATGGATGACACATTAAAAGAAACAGCAGTGGTTCTGTGATGTATGGGAGGAATTTTGCTGACATAATTGTAAATACTATAAAGGTTTATCAGGTTGTAATACCTCAACAAAAGTACAGGAACAAAAGTTCCGATTTATCATGTCTCAGACGATGCCTTACACGTCATCCAACTGGTGACTGAATGAATGTCTCTGCTGTGTGCTTTTGTTCATTTTATTCAGCCCAGACAGTACCTAATATAGCTGTAATGTCTGGAAAGGAAAAGAGAGTTCAGTTAGTAATTTAGAGACAAAAAGAGAGCCAAAATGAAAGATGATTGTATGAAATATATTTCAGTTTAATGTAACTCAGAAGCCAGAAAAATGCTTTAGACAAGTGGACAACATTTAATGAGATACAAGGACATATTGCATTGGCTTAGAGGGTGATGCCATACAATTTTATTATTCTCAAAGCAAATATCTGGATAATAAACAACTTTTCATGCTAATAGTTCTTCTCTATTAGTGCATAAAAAATATCTTCTAAGTTGAGTTATTTTACATCCAGAGAACAAATGCAAGTGAGATTCAAACCTAAATCTTTGTAACAGTGTAAATATCTGCATCTGTATGTGTTGCCTCTATATTTTTTTAAAAGCTCCGAATATCCAGGTCTGTATTTTTTTATTTGTATTTAAACCCAGCTGGACTGTGCAGAACTGTTGTTTTTTTTTTGTTTTTGTTTTTGTTTTTTTTTAAATCCTGCTTACACAGTTATTATTTTTGTTTGTACCTACACACTATATTATCTAATGAATTTAGTTGGTTCTAGTTCCCAAAATATAAACAAACTAGTAGTCTAATCTAAACCACCATGACCCTAACCTGGCAGTTACTGAGGATGAATGAATGACTGCTGTATGTTCATGTTAATATCTGATGTATTACTTGCACCCACATGAAAGTAAATAACTTTCACCCATGCAACTTTTTGGATTTTATTGTCTGTGGGATCCCAATCCTGAAGCATATTTTGAGAGTCAACCAGATGCCCTGTAGACCATTCAGACAAAAAAGGAATAGTGTTCCTCTTTTATGTATCTGTATTTGTAGTTCCTCTGAACAGATTACATGTTTGTTATGAATTTTGTATTCATATTTGGTTACTTCTCTACTATGTGGTAGATTATCCATAGGTGTAAGTACTGGAAATCAACCAAGTTGTTTTCATGTCATACTGTTAGGCTTTTAATATTTAACATATGTATATAATTGCACTGTATAATGAATTGTTATGTTTAATTGCTAGCACAAAATCATGAGCTTTATTTAATGAAAGATTCAAGTGTGCTGTGAACATGGTGTTTGTACCCAGTCTCTAGCTCATCTTGCCATTCTTATCCTTATACTTGAAATTCCCACTCCTACAGGAAGTGTGTCTTGGATCAGAGTAAAAGTGCTCACACAGTACATGTGTACAGGCCTGTCGTGTCACTCTCTAGGCAGTGTGTAATTCCATTACATGATTGGATCAATCAGAACAGAAACCTGCTAATCCAGAAGATACATTCACCAATGTAATGTCCCAGAATGTGTTTTACATTTTACAGTCATACCAGGCACACACGATCAACACACTGATTCACGCTGACCTCTCTTTGCACATTATAAACTTGTGTCTTATACTGTATCAGTAATATCTGCAGATCGCTATGTTGTTAATTTGTCTTGGTCCTTTTTCATAGACTGGTGGCAACTCTATGGTAAAAGATCTCTCTGGAGTTCTGTGAAGTTAAATCCCGGGATTGCCTGAGAGCAAAGACCTTAATCTTCACCTGCTTCATGGGCAACAACATATATAACCACATTTGGGTAGTAGTGGCTCAGTACTTGTCAATAGTGTAAGGCAATTTTAGATAAATAAAAAGGTGTATGTTAAGAAAATGATAACCATTTGTTTCAAACAGAATAGTTAAACTGCACTGTAATTTCAGATTAGGGCCATTGCCCCTATCTTTCCTTATTCCATCTTTTTGGGGAAACATTAACCTAAATGGTCTCTGGTTTCATTTTTCTCTTATCTATATAATAGCAGTTTTATATATTGATATCATTTAAACCCAGATTGTATTATTGAAGCACAGTGGAGTTGCTCACTTGGCATGTCCCAAACTTTATCATATAGTGCATAAAAGACATCTTCTCAATCACAGCCCATACACTGTAAGCCTTATTACTTTACCTAAACATCAATACCTCAAGCTACAATATCCAAGACGTATCAATAAGTGTGGGGGCGCAGCACTAATAATAGTCCAAGTGCTTTTGCATTTAGGCAGCTTATCGAGCCATATCTACCAGCCCTTCGTTAAGACAGAGCTGACCCTTGGCTGAACCTGCATTAACATGCCTCTCAGTAATACCAGGGGCTGGGGCTAAGGATCAAGCCATGATCAGGTTGAGAAGTTGAACAGTGTAGGGGAAGGAGACGGGTGGGGATGCATGATGAAGAGCCTTAACGGTTTAATGGCAAGTTTCTGTGACATAAGACTAATGTAGAAATGTGTTTATTGTTTGCATAAATGTGGAACAGTTCTTCCTTTAATGCCTAATTAGAAATCCCACTGAGTGGTGGATTCACTGTTATCAATCACATAATTCTTATATTATGATAAGGAAATGGTGGTAAATGTATACATGGGTGCTGGATGAAAAACAGTTTTAATCATTAGTACATAACAACAGTTTGTGCAACTAATTGTGAGCTGTGTCATGAGACCTAAGTGAAGTGATGGATGAAAATCTGAAGTACCCTGTTCTTGAAGACAATTTTCTACACAGTGGCAAGGTTAGGAAGCAGCCACCTAAAAAAGCATACTGCATCACATATTTTCACACAACAAAAAGGTGTTGAGGGGCCTCTATTTGGGGTCACAGAAAAGTCAGCAGAATGTGTGGATGTTCACCCTTCACTCTAAAAGATTAATGCTCCAGGTGCTTATTTTGTGCATCACATATGTATATGTGTCATAACACACACAACATGACAGATATGATTTATGAGCTGTAACCTCATACTCTAAAAGTTTGAATTTAGTTCCATTCTTTTTACTGTATTCACTGTTAATACATCTGTTCTGTTTCATTTTTCATACAATGCACAGTGCTGTTGCTAAGTTTAATGAGCATTTGTATATTTAGAACTGCAGCATGGTATAGTATGTACCTAGTCATACCACAGTAGATTGGGATATGCATATGGGAGTGGTTTTGGTGAAATCAGGTCATGCAGATCTCACTTTTGTAATCTCTGCCCCAGGGCTGACCCATGGATCTCATTAAAAAGGATTTAATTCCAATAGTGTAGATGTGCGATGGAGGAGATTTGCTCTCTCAATCGACATTTTCCTGATGGTTCCTCTAGTGTCTCTATGATATCAAGTGCAGGATAAATTCCAAAGTCTGCTAGTGATGAATGGCAGGCAGGGGGAGTGGCCACAAAGAGTTATTTGACATGATTAGTATTTGTGCCTGACTTGCAGTGGACAGAGCATGAAATTGAAAATTGAAAAGGATGTATTTATTTAATATCAGAGATCAAATTCTGAAATGCAATATACAGGTATTTCTCTCTATTCCAGACCCACTGAATATGTTTGTGTTTAGATTAAAACTGTGGCATCAGCATGCTCATGGGATCACTGGCAATCTCATTATCCAGACACTAATGGCTGAGCTGAGGCCATGATCTCACTTCTCCTGCCTGCTTGTTTGTCTGTGGATCCCCACTGTGCTGTCTGATCAGCTTCTTATTCTGCACACAGGGGCTTACTGGACTTATTGGACCCTTCCATGAAAATGCAGGCTCTTCTGAAAAATATATTAGATATGTAATTGTGTGTGTGTGTATTGCCTTTGTCATGACTCACACTCACAAATGCTCACATATGATTCTTCATATGCTGCCATCTTGTTTAACATGTTAATTAAATGTATATTAGGATCTTATTTTCAAGTGGTGAAATCTGTTGTTCCTCTGCTTTTTAGACTAGTATTTCTCAGCATTACTTGATTCAGTATTCTTACTTTACTTCACTCAAGAATTTATTTTATTATTGGAGGCCAATGCATGACTGCTCTGGCTCCTCCTCCTCTCCATTTCCTTTAAATCTGTATGTAATAGGGTGAGGCAAAATTGAAATTCAGTCTAGCCTGAATGCATTTTTCAAATCAGATTTTTTCTTTATTTTTAAAGGTTGATTGAAGCAACACACATTACATCGACACAACAGAGCATTCATTAGAGAGAGTACAATAGCAGGAAAGAATTTAGCATTTCTAATGCTCTTCCTGTCTCAGGCATTCAGACACACATACAATTGCAAATTGTAAATACAAATCCTTACAAATGCACTGAGTGCATGATGGCGTATATGTAAATGTTTCAGACTCTGACCTAAGAGGCTCAATTTATTTTGTGTAAGGAACTAAGTAGAATTAAGTGTAAGGAATTGAAAGTTTACGATTCAACAATTAGGGTGGATATGCTGTGAATAGGGCTGTGAATAACAGTAAATAATTCCAACAAAATAATGCAAATATTTGAAACAGAACTAGGGTTATATCTAGGGGTATATCTACCCATTTATATCGCCTCCATTATTGATTTATGATTAAATGATCTATATGCTAAATCTGTGTTTAGACTAATTGCTCAGCACATCTGGAATGCTTTCTATTTTATTGTATGGGTTCAATCACCTTTTGTGTATTCGCCAGGTGAAAGTTTGGTTCCAGAACCGACGTACCAAGCAGAAGAAGGACCAGACCAAGGACTCGGACAAGCGCTCTTCGTCCACCTCAGAGTCACTGGCCACATGTAACATCTTGCGTCTACTTGAGCAGGGGCGCTTGCTGTCAGTGCCTGCACCTCCTCCCAACCCACTGTTGGCACCACCGCATGCTGCCAATGGCTCGCTCCTGGGGGGCCCATCTGTGTCCTCCTCCTCTCCTGGGGTAAGCAGTACAGGCACTCCTCCAGCGATTGTGGCCAGTGGTGGTGGAACATTTGGCCTATCTCTGTCCTCACTTGGTGCTACACCACCCTCACCAAGGCTTGGGGTAGCACCCCCATCCCTTTTCTCCATGCCACTGATGAGTGGTGCTCATCATGAACTCACGTCTAGCTATGGGTGTGGATCATCAGCTTTTGAGCCCTATACAAGGACAGAGAGGAAAGATGGGGACTTGGGTGGGAAGAAGACAGTTTCCTAAAGACTTGAATCACTTACTGGACCACTAATGAGTGCCCCATGTTTACTAAAGGGTGCAATCTGCTCTCTTTTTCAGCTAAGGTAAAGGTTATAGAGGAAGTAGTTGATTTTCAAAATTAAACAAGTATGGAGATCCTTCACCTCCATTTTAGATTCTTTCCACTACTAAATTGCCAAACCGTGCTGATCCTTTTTGCCACACTAAGATAATGAAAAAAGGACTGCAGCCTCTGCTTTCTACTAAGAGTGAGCTAAATTTAATTTACCACCTCTGCATCCTGTGTTTAAGTGGCATCTTGTTTACAGATGCTCATTGTTTCTTTCATTTTTGAATTCTCTCTCTCTCTCTATCTCTCTCTCTCGTGTGTGCATGTGTGTGTGTGTGTATGTGTGTGTGTGTGTGTGTGTGTGTGTGTGTGTGTGTGTGTGTACATTACAGACCGCCTCAGGCTTAGTCTTTGTCTAATAGAAACGTTTCATCAACAATGCTAATGTAATTGTGAAAGGCAAATACTGCTTTATAACAGATATTGTATCCAAATGGGTGTTAAAAAGACAAATGAATGATCATATCGCTATGTTAGAACCTTGTGGTACTCTTTATGCTGCTCTTAACTGGTAATGTAATTAGGGGTAAGTTTATCATAAGTAAGTAAGGTAAGTTTTTAATGTTTATTTTACTTTTGGATGTGCATGTAAGGGTGGCTTGGTGAGAAACACACACAATAATAACGCCAAATTGTTGTGCTTTCTAATAATAATTCTTTTCCCAGTTTTGTATATTTTAAAGATAGTGATTCACTCAAACATATATTAGTAAATATTATCTACCTATTATTATTGATAATAAATAGGAAGTTATGAATTAGATGTCATATTCAGTATGTATGATCACAGCATGTGGTTGCAGTTTAAGTTCAACCAAGATAATTTGTCTTTAAAATTTTTGCACCGTGAACACAAATGATTGTGTAGCATCTTAGATACTGCAAAGATAATTGTCTCATTTCTTAGATACTGCAAAGCAAATTGTCTCATGTTATTTCCCATACTTCTAGTTATTAACTTGTTTCCAAATGTAGGCAACTCTAGAGGCTACTTAGGACTTGTGATTGTTTATCAGACTGCAAGTTACATGTCTTAGTTGTCTATTACTGTGAAGTGTGCAGAGATAATTTATTGACTGAACGTACATAACATCTAAATCATGTTATTTACATACATATGCACACAGCCTCAAACAATATCTGCTTATTAACAAAGCACATGGAAGGCATGGTAGCATTGTTTAACTTTATTGGTAGTAAAATCTGATGGGTCAAACTGCAACTCTTAGCTGTCTGTTAATTCTCTTTCTTCTGATGGTCTCTTCAGTTCCTATATAAGTGAAAGTAAAGGCTAAGATTAGCCCTGGTTTTGTTTGTTGTATCTCCACTACATAATGTGGAACTGCTTTCTTAGTTGTTTACACCATTTTGATTGGTTTCTGAACCTGGAGCTTGCATCGTGACTCTGATTGTCATAGTGACTGATAAAGCAGTGGAATAAACCTCAGGAAGAGTCATCAAACTATTTGCCATTTGTTCCATATTTTTTTTTTAAAGGTTTTAAAGCCTTAAGTAGCACCTCATTCATTGCCGTGAATTCGAAGCACTTTATTTTCATATATGTTTACTTAACATTTTTCTGTGCACCCTCAGCTAAAATGAAGTAGTATCCAGACACTTTCAGTTTTAGTTATCACATGTATCTTATTTTGTGTGGATGGAAAGCCAGAGCTTTCACTGAGGTTAAGAAATCAGAAATCTTTGAGTGTCAGAAACAGGCAATGTCTCACTGGGCTGCAGGCTCAGAACATATACAGCTGGCAGAAATCAATGTTTTTTTGTTCTTTCTCAAACGCTCATGGTCACCCTATTGCAACCATGAGCCATAGAAACTGTCATGGCCGCAGTAGTCTATTTCTTTATTGTTCCTGTTCATTTAAACACCTACTCAGTGTTGACTGACCTTTTATCTTTACTGGACTTCCCTTTTGAATGTTATAGTTTGTTTAGGATACTGAGATGAGAGGTCTTAGTCTGAGACCCTTTGACCTGTTAAATGAGGTAAAGATATTCAGGCTATTGCTCTTTTGCCGCTGTTATCCTGTGTGCACCATATGAGTTTCCATACTGTTGTGAAACAGTGTTATTTTTTGAATAATCAGTATAAATAATTTTCTGACACCCATGTTAAATATTCAGTGCAGTGTCCCCCCTTTTTTGATTTCACATTCAAATAGTGAATTTGTACTGGTGTTTTTTCTGCTTGGCTTACAACTCTCTGACAAAGGAGTTTAGAGGCTTAGAGATTATATTTACCAAAATTGTCTTACTGAATTTAATCTTTTTACCAAGCAAAAAGATTGTCTATTTGACACTCAGACACCCCAAACGTATCGCATTTTGAGCAGAAAATTAATTGTATAGTAATCAGATTCCTATGTTTGTATTGTCATGTATTTGTTGTGAGTAAGTGTATGTGGAAGAGAGAGGAGCATTATGAGCTTGAAACAAAGTAACGTTAGTGGTAAAGTGCTAAATTCCTCACCTAACCCTCATATAAAATGTTACCATTTACTCAGTCCTTTCAAACATTGAATATATTTCTTACAAACAAGAATAAACTGTGAAATCTGCAGCATAGCTGAAGAACCATGTAACAGGGTACAAGAGAGGTCTATATATAACTTTCCACACTAGTTTGATTGTAATGTAAACTCTTTCTGGTTTTTTGTTTGAGATATGAGATTGTGTGAATTAGTGTTCTTGTTCTTACACAAGCCATAAACAATTTCTTGACAGTAAATCTTTCTGTAATCAATCACGTCAAAACATAAGTGACACCAACTTTTTTTCAAACAAATTTTAAAAAATGTTAACATAAACCATATGTAAATATACCATATGAGTCTTTGCACAGTATTTTCATGTTGGTATTGTGTCATCTTACAATAAAAAAAAAGAGAAAAGTAAAGATGGAAAAAGAAAAAAAAGCCCTTTATAAAATGCTTTACATTTGTTTGTCACATTAACAGTTTGCACTTATTTAAAAGTAATAAGTTCTTTTGTGTGTTTTTGGTGAGAGCAATTTTGATGCTCAGGCTATGAACGCCAAAATACTGTATAATTTGTAAATGTATTTTTATTCATATGAACATAAATATATGTCTATGTAATTTGTCTTTGAGTATGTCTCATTTCTTATGCGTTGTTAAAGATACAATTATTTTAAATTTAACATATACAGGAGACATCAGTTACTCATTAATTTTTTACAATAGTTTTCATGTGAAAGACATTTTTATTGAAAATAACTTACAAATGAAAAAATATACAACTCAAGGGCACAGCTGAGCGGTTCAGCATTTTTGAATAAAAAATTATTCTCCAGCAGTAGTAGGATTTTAACTCAGAAAAATCCTAACCACTGAGCCAGCAATGACCACTAGCACTTACTAGGTATTCATACATGATCATGAATGATTCTTCAGTTCTCTAGTCAGTATCATTTAATATTTGTGTGTGTTAAGAGAAAACCACAAGGTTACCACAATTTATGAATGTTTCTTCACATAGTTTCTTCATTATAGTCATCAATAAAAGAATCATTTAATTCTTTTTCAGAATTCAATTAATGTAGCATGACTACATGCAGCAGGCCTCAGTAGTGTATGAAAAACCATGTGTGTGTGTGTGTGTGTGTGTGTGTGTGTGTGTGTGTGTGTGTGTGTGTGTGTGTGTGTGTGTGCGCGCGCACGTGTACATGTGTGTGAAATATGTAACGTATACAATCACGTTCTGTCAGGTTTCAAGCAAAAAGGGCAAACCAAATTTAATAAGAATAAGAAACATCACATTTCTACTACTACTACTATTATAAATAATAATAATAATAATTGGCTCCTTGAAACCTGAAGCCTAATAGCAGCAATAGGCAATACTTTCTGGCAGCAAATGTGTTAATTAAAAGCAGATCGGGGTAAATAATTCATGTAACATTTATATCTTTTCCAGCTAAGGTAGGACCGCAACTTGTAAAATAACCAAACCTTTAAACGTTCACTTAATTATTTATCAGTCTAGCCTTGCCTGTAGATAGTATAAGGTCTTCTTCCACTGTCTATAGCCATTCTGTGGAAACATACAATTCTTTTATGTCTTTTAAGGGTGACTAGGTTATTCTTCAAGAAAGTGCAGCCCCAAACGGCCACAATATGTTTAACCACATGGTTTGGTGCCCTCCTTCCTCTTGGAGCTGCACTCTCTTTCTGAAGCTTGCTGAGACAATCAACTCCAGGGTGCCAATTAAAATGATTGGCGTCTTTTCTTCAACAGAGTGGATGGCTGGGGAGAGTGAGCACTAAATGGGTGGCCTGGTGATTTGTGTGGGGCAGCTGAGGATAGGGGTGCAGGACAGGACAGCTGTGCCACAAATAAAGGTGGGCAACACCTTTATTTAAGAGCTGGGTTATGTTATACATGTAACCAAGATACAATTAAGATACAATTAATTTTTTTTAACACAATGTGCAGTCATAGAGTCATATGAAATTAATAATTGAACATAAAAGTCATATTGTATACAGTTATGCAGGGTTGTTTTTCTTTTTATGTTTTATGGTAAATTATTTTATTTTTACAATATATGGAGTAAACTTTTTATACCCTTTCCATGACTCCTTGAAGCAGGGAAATATTCAGACTCTAATGAAAGAAGAAAAATTCAAACCTTTCAATGAGGTAAAAACTTTTGCATGCTCCATTTTCTCTTTTTGCTTGTTTGGGTCAAAATAATCAGAGTTAAGCTGTTTGTGTTAGGTCTGGTCTTGGCCTCCACAGCTATTGCCATGCATCACTGTACTGCTTCCCTCCCTCCCTTTTTTCCACCTCCTTCTCTTTTCTTCATCCATCCGCTCTCTCCCTAGTCCCTGTTCAGTGACCCTGCAGGAGGCCTCTTCACTAATTAGGGTCACTAATTGGGGGGTGATGGGGCCGGGGTCCCCTCCACACCTGCACGAATCATGTGACCCACTGTGAGGTGCATTGGGCCATAGATCATCCACTGGGGCGGCCAGAATAGGGAGAGGAATTGGATCAGCTGTGAGGCCAACGAGATTAGTGCAAGAGAGACAGAGAGGACAAGGGGGAAGTCTTTGAGGTGCATGAGCCAGAGGTGGGCTGAGTTCAAATTTGGCCCCCTTGGGGACTAATTGCAGGCTGACCCCTAGGGTTGATCGGCTTCCTAGCATGGTCCACTTTTCTCAGCCAGGGCGCGATTAAGCCTTCTTGTTTTGACATGCTTCACACAATCTGCTGACTTGGTCATTACGGAACCATTCGACATTCCTGAGAGAGAAGCAGGAATGAGGCCTCTTGGAATATCTACAAAAAAGGGAAAGATGAGAGAGAAAAGGAAGGATAGTAGAAAAGTTTCACTTCCATGTCAATGTTAGCCAAGCATTTCACGAATTTGAAAATTTGATTTTAAAATAATTAAATGAAGTACCAACTCAGTACAGATTAATGTTTAACATATTCTATTTTTTCATTCTACGGGAATGAACAAGCAAGGAAGAGGGTGAAGAAAGAGCATTAGAATAACCTCCACTCTTTCTTTCACTGATTCACTCTTCACTACCTTTTCCTGAAAATGATCATTTGTTTTGTTACTTTAAGGGAAAAGATGCAGACAAACCTGAGAGCTTTATTTCCTTTGTCTCTATACCCTCTCAGTCCATTCTTAACCAGATAGGCTTTCATAAAGAAAAAATACGGAAATGTGAGTTGAGAGAGAGAGACAAACAGTTCTATAGGGGACTAGAGAATTGTTATTTCAAAAGTATCTCAGAATGAGTTTAAAGAGGGAATCAAAGACAAAGAGACAACTAAAATGAAAATAAGAAATGGGAATTTGTAGGGTTTTGTTAAATAATATATAATAATAATAATAATAATAATAATAATAATAATAATAATAATAATAATAATAATAATAAATAATAATAATAATAATAATATTTCCCCCTGAAATAATTACAATCAATCAAAACCAATTTTATTGCTTTATACATATTCTCCAATAATTAAGATATAGTGTCCATCATTGATCCATGGTAGAATTCTAAGGCCCCACCTAGGAACTACACAAATAGGCCCATGGCCCAATCAGACCAATCTCTCAATTTTAGTAATTGTATGTGTTATATAATGAGTAATACAGTATGTGAACATTGATGTTCTTAACGCTGCAGCTTTAATGCAGTCAGGAACCCCTTCACAATGTTAATTTGGGAACAGTTGTGCAATATAAATGCAGTAATTACCTAACAAATAAACAGTATACAGTCATGTGAAAAAATAAGTACACTCCATGGAAATTGTTTTTTTTTGTTGGCATATTTGGACAAGCAAACATTTGATCTTCTTTGAAACAGTACCTATAAAGTTGACACACTCTATCAAATGACACATAAAATTGACTTTTTTTTTTTTTTTTTTTTTTAGTAATTTTCACGATTCAGATTAACAAAAAAACAGATCAGTCACATGGAAAAAGTAAGTACACCTCTACATTTATCACACCATCCATATAATTTTAATCAGGTGCTCAAGATTGCATACCAATGATCAGAACCTACTTAAGAACCTGCTTGTGTTATTTATACCCCTCTTATATTTAGTGTCTGGTGTTCCCTTTGTTATTGAGGTGTGTGGTGTCATCATGCCAAGATCTAAAGAGTTCTATAAGGCCTTCAGAAAAAAGATTGTGGATGCCTATGAGTCTGACAAGGGATTTAAAAAGATCTGCAAATTATTTGAAATACATCATTCAACTGTAAGGAAAATCATCTACAAATGGCATAGATGTCAAAGGGCTGTCAATTTGCCCAGGACTGGCAGTCCCAGCAAATTTAGCGCAAGCACAGACCATCTAAGGCAAAAAGAAGTCTTGTGCTAGTAATACTAGTAAGTCTTGCAACTGTTGGTGTCAAGGTGTATGCTTCTACAATCAGAAAAAGATTGCACAAATTTGACCTACGTAGGGGGTGTGCCAGGGAAAAGCCTTTGCAAGACTACAGTTGCCAATGAGCATATAGGCAAAGACCAGGCCTTTTGGAATAAAGCTTTTCAGGACAAGCACCTAATAACCACTGTGAAGCAATGTTAGTGGTGGAAATGTCATGGTTTGGAGTTGCTTCACTGCCTCAGGGACTGGACAGCTTACATTCATTGATTCAACTATGCATTCTGCATCATATCAAAGAATGCTTGAAGATAATGTGAGACCATCTGTCTGAAAGTCGAAGTTGAACCGAAAGTGGACCTTTGGGTGGCTGTGGCTCAGGTGGTAGAGTGGGTTGTCCACTAATCGTAGGGTTGGCGGTTTGATTCCCGACCCACGTGACTCCACATACCGAAGTGTCCTTGGGCAAGACACCGAACCCCAAAGTTGCTCTCAATGGCAAGCTAGGGCCTTGCATGGCAGCTCTGCTACTATTGGTGTGTGAGTGTGTGTGTGAATGGGTGAATGAGACACAGTGTGAAACGCTTTGGATAAAAGCACTATATAAGTGCACCATTTACCTTTGAATAGGATAATGATCCTATGCACACTAGCAAATCCACCAAGGAATGGCTCAAAAATAAGAAATGGGGAATTATGGAATGACTTAGTCAAAGCCTGGATTTGAATCCCATTGAAATGTTGAGGGGGAATATTGGAAGAGTGGTCAAAAATTCCAGCAAGCCATTGTCAGAGACTGGTGGACAATTATGCAAAACACCTACAAGAAGTTATTTCTGCTAAAGACGGCAATACTAGCTTCTGAGTCCAAGGGTGTACTTACTTTTTCCACAGAAGTATATAATCTCTATTGATATTTCTGTTGAATAAATGATTGAAAAATCTAATTTTATTTGGGGTTTTGTTCAAGTATATCAACTTAATTAATAGGGACTGTTTGAAAGATGATCAAATGTTTGCTTGTCCAAATATGTCAAAAAAGCCAACAGTTTCCATGGGCTGTACTTATTTTTTCACATGACTGTAAATAACTAAGTTTTCCTTTTATCAGCAACAAAAGTATTAAGCTGCATTTTTTAAAGGAAATATTGAAAACTATTTTCCTACATACAATTACACACATAATTATTTCTTACATATAATTACACACACAATTAACCATAAAATATTTTTTATTAAACATAAAGACAATACATAATACAACCTCAATTCTGAAAAAGTTGGGCCAATATGGAAAAGGCAGAAAGACAAACAAAAAGAGTCATTTGAATGCAACAGCTTTTTTGTCCAAAAACTATTTGAAATGTTGACTCGTTGGACTACAAAACACAATTCCATTGTGCTATTGTCCATCTCAGATGAGATTGAGCCCAGAGAAGTTGGCGGCGATTCTGGACAGTGTTAATGTATGGCTTCGGGTTTGTATAGTAAAGCTTTAATTGCATGTGTGGATGCAGTGGCGAATGGTGTTGCTGACAAAGGTATTCCCGAGCCCATGTCAGAAGATCCATTACAGACTCATGACGGTTTTTAAGACAGTGATGTCTGAGGGATCGGAGCTCACACGCATTCAGAAGTGGTTTTCGGCCTTGCCCTTTACGCACCAAGATTTGACTGGATTCATTGAATCTTTTAATTATATTGCACACATTGGGGAATGTTAGTCTGAAAGTGTTGGATTATTTGCTGATGCATCTGTAGGCAGATTTGCAAGCCTCAACCAATCCTTGCTCTTGAAGTACTAGGCCTTTTTTTGGAGGCTCCGTATATATTATGATTTGACGATTGCCTCACCTGTTTCACATCACCTTCTTATTTCACCTTGTCACATTGCTATTTGTCCTAAATTGCCCTTGTCACAACTTTTTTGGAACGTATTGCATGCATCAATTTCAAAATAAACATTTATCTTAAAAAAACAAACAAACAAACAGAAACTATGCAGTTGATTAGGTAAAACATCAAATACTTTGTCTTTGTTTTTTGTTCGAATACAAATCAAAGTTAATTTACATTCAAATCACTCCTCTTTGTTTTTATTAGCATTTTCCATACTATCCCGACTTTTTTTTTCGAAATTGGGGTTGTAGATTATTCTACATAAATTATGCTAGCATAGATGGGAGAAACATTTAGATAAAAACTCTATGGAAATTTTAGTGAACAGTTTAAATATGATGCATTTAATTCAACACAGTTAAAGATCAAGTTGCTTTTTTGGCTCACTTGGATCAGTGCTTGTGCAGGTCCCGAGGTACACATTTGATTCCATTATGCTACTGTTTTTATCTGGGATGGAGATCATCATGGTCATTTCATAAAAGCAAAAATATCTCCTTTATTTTTTTTCTAACCAATATATAACTATTTGTATAACAGCTTCTTTCATTTTAAAAAAATATTCTACATTTGTTAATATTTGGTAAAATGACTTCAGTGAATATTAAAGAGATACTGATAGTAGTCACTTGGCATTAGTTTGGTTACATAGGCAATACCTTAACTATGGTACATGTGGTAAAATTAATTAGCATGAAGTTATTGGATTATAACCATGACACAAGTTGATTTGGTGATGCCTTTGCTTTTGTTCTCTGCAGTTTTCTACCATGTACTACAACTGCTTTTTGAAGAAATTTCATATGAATCTCAGTGTGAATGAAAAAGGCAAATGTCTGATTAGATTACATAACACAGGTAATAAGGATAAATTTCATGTCTGTGAGTGTCTCAATGGACTTCAAGGGGAAATCCTGTGACATAAAAGCAGTATAATTAACAAAGCAGCTGATATGCAAGGAGCATGACAATTTCTTAAGTTTTTTGTGGGTCTGATATGAATGTCTTTACTGCTCCTTACATTATTTGACATTAGTATTTAAACTAAATCTGAAGGTCAAAATACTGGTACTGTGTTTTCATCTAATTGGTAATACACATCCTTTGCAGAGTCCATCACTAAGTCTGTGTTTTCCCTTGTCGACATGAAACAGTGAAACCATGGAATAAAAGATACTAAATTGTTTCATTTCCTCATCCTTCAGTGTGGTCTCTGTATATGTCTTACAGTTAATTTTTTTATTTTAACTTTTAACTTTTCAGTCATGACCCCTGAGCACTACTATAATGAATGCACATTCAATCTTTATAATTAAATAAAAGAGAAACAGAAAATTTCAGCTAAGACAGCATGTTATGTCGATGGCCCCTTCTTTTCAAGTGAGACTCTGATGTGAGGAATTGAATAAGGTGTTTAGCCAAGCATTCTCTATAAAAAACTAGCATATTTCCCACCTAAAGCTACCTCCTCGCTGCTAGACCTATTGACCCCAATTTTCACTTCCAATTTCATTCCCCCGCCCAAGGACAACTTGGTCTTTATGCCTTTTGCTTTTTTGCCATGTACCAGCACTCCTACACACTAACTGTGAATGTGTTTTGTTTCTCCTCATCTCTGTTCAGAATCAATTAGCCTCCATGTCCCTGTGGATGCCAGTGCTTCTCCTGTCTAGGAGGAAATACTGCAAACTACTGGATTTGTGACTCATAGACACTGAAATATCATCTTGAGGTTTGTACCTTGCATGTTATGCTGTGCTCTGGTGTAGCTTACGGTCATGATGACTTTGTGTCTTGTACCTAACATTGATTTGTGTGTATGTGCACGAACAGTGAATTATAAACAGTGTTTACCATCATAGAAAGGCTTAACTTTCAAGGACACACACACACACACACACACACACACACACACATACAGGTTGTCACTCAGTATTTTCCATTCAACAGATGGTGTTTTATGCTAGATGGATGTACATGTAACGTGATTCTTGAAACGGCTTTACCTAATTATAAGGAATTTCATCTGTTCCATGTGATTAAATAACTTTTATTAAACAATATGAAATTTTACTTGAATCATTCAAAGATAAATGCTTCATCTTTTCTTGCTCATTTATCAATGATATTGTTTAACTGCAGAAAGCAATGAACATGTTTATGAAAAACAAAACAAACAAATATTCACTGATTCATTCTTAGTCCTGGCGTCCTTAAATACATTTGGATGGATAGACGGACATATTTACACTCTCAGTGTATTTCATTAAGCATTAAGCTTAAACATTTTAATTAAGTTTATGAGACTAATTTGGACCAACTGCCTTACAAAAATGAATCAGTTTTGGGCATAGACATAAATCATGACCAAGTACCTCAAATCCAGACTTCCTCCTTGTCCTTCATTTAGTGCAGGGGTCATAACCTGCAGCCTCATTATTAACAAGAGGGTCAAGCTCCCAGCCTCATGCTAATACACACTAATGCACACACACACACACACACACACACACACACACACGCACACACGCATAATTGAAATGAGCATTCAGAGATGCATGTGTTCATCAACACATACACAAACATACACAACCATGTATAAGTGCAAGCATTCAGATCATACATATGTGTGGAAAAACTGACTGAAAGAGAAAAAAGCAAAGGAAGGAGGGAGAAACTGAGGCACTGTGTAAGAGAGAGAGAGCCAGACTGAAGCATTGGGTATGACTAAGGTCCAGAATGGGAGTGAGGGTAGGGGAATGGTCTCTTTTGAACAAATGTGTCAACAAAAGCCTGCTCAAACTGTCAGGCCTGAGGCCTGGGGTGTTTACCACTTCTGTATCTATAACCAACAAATCAAGCCTTCCCCCTTTCTGCCGCCCCTCAGCCACCTCTCTTTATTAGGAACAGTAAATTAGGGCCCCGTCCATCTGGGTGTTAGCACCAATTATGGTATGAAGCTGTCAGGCCAGATTAGGCCAAGTGGGTAAGACAGGCATATGAGTGACCATTATTAATGTGAGATAATTATTAGCGAAGAGGAAAAAGGTGTGAGAGACAGAAAATCCAATACTAAAACTGTTAACAATATTATTGTTGTTTTGTATCACTAATAAAATGTAATAATGGTCCCAAATTTATAGCATTTTGGTTTTTAGCACATTAGACCATTTTTAATAGCCCTGAAGTTGTTCCTAGTTTATTTTATTAACTAACTTAACAGATTTTTGCAGAAATGTTGGCTGTGAACCTAACATACAATGAGAACCTCTCATAGTTTAATAAGAATAATGAAAAGCCCTCATCAGTGCAAATTTGTTGTTTCTTTTGTTGCTGCTCACAGGCGCTTGGTGATTTTCTGTCACACAAACTGCCAGCACCATAAAAGAGACATCATTAACTTTTTGCTCCATGGGAATGCAACAAGACCCAATCCAGCAGCCCCGCCTTACCTTTTACTTACCTCCCTCCCTCCTGTCCTCATCCCTTCTTTCTCTGCTCACTTGTCAAAGCCTCTCATTTGCAAAGAGAATGAGTGTAGTGTTGGAAGAGAGGGAGTGGACAACACACAATGAGGACCAAATTTTTGCCAGGGAGCAGTGATGCGCACCACCATCCTGCCTGATGGAGTGACCTAGTGGACAAGTGGAGGAGAAGTATGGGTAAAGTCAATGGGTGGTTGAACAGGGAAGCCAAAATGGGGATGGATCAGAAAACAGAGAGGAGGAGTGGAAAGAGCAGTAGGATGGGAGCAGGACTAATAGGGCCTAATTGAATTGGAAGTGCCAAGCAGACAGAGGCATTGGAAGTAATCTGATGTACCACAGAAGATAAAGAGTGGCCGATCCAGAGTGTCTGCCTCATGTGACAGACTGTAACATAGCCCGTGAGAGGGCAGCAGTTCCTTTTGTTCAAGGGACAAAAGGAAGGCAACAGCCTGGCAGGCAATGTCAGCCATGAGGAGGGAAACCACTACTCATGAGCATACGAAAGAGGTACATAAGTTTTGGGAAAGTTTAAAAAATTTCAAAAAAGTGTCAAAAATGCTGAGGGAAATTCTGACGTGTAATAATTATGCTTTCTTCCATCCACTGTATGAGTACTGTTGGATAAGATTTTTGATAGAAATAAAACACAAGGGCAGTAAAATATGGAGAATGAGAATTTATTGTGAATAAGGGAAAGAGCAGTGTCATGCTCTCTTCCTTCCATACAATGTCTCTTAAAAGTTAATTATAGCAAGTCCTAGGGCCTGCCCGAAAAGAGGAAGTGCAACACACAACACACACACCCAAGAGCATGAACTCACACACACACACAGAGACCCAGAGTAATCAGAATAACAAAGTAATGGCTAATGATTATTTTACTAAATCATACTGTACATATGCTAATGACAATGCAGAAAAAGCATACACTTACCCATGATAAAGGAGAAAAAGCACACAGGTGATAAATATTCTCACTCAAAATCAGCTCAGACATGCCATAAAAAGCAGAAGCTGGTTTTAAGAAACAAAGCACCTAAAAGTGCAAACTCAACAGGCCTCGAGAAGTCTGAGACAAAAATAAGCGGATTGGAAAAGAATCTAAAAAAAATCCAGACAGGACATCACCCAGACATCAGATGTAATGGTTTTTGGGCAAACCAGGGGTGTTTCGACTGTATAAAAAGGGTGCCCCATTTCAGGGGACTTTCAGATCACTCTGGGACATTCCTCTGTGCTATAAACCCTTGCTATTTCCTACTCATGGCTCTCTGTGTTTTTGTCTTCCTCAAACTGATGTAAGTACTTGATGATATAACTTAGCTGTGTTTAACCTTTTGGAAAATTAGAGACAACAGTACTATTTAGAAATGTTTAGATTATAACAGATTTCAAAGGAAACAAAAGTTTCCTTTGATTAGAAATTATGAACCATATAAACTATAATATCAAAACTATTGCTTTGTAAAAGTTGGTAAATTGATTGCTGATTTTAGTTGTTTCAGCAAAACACCACTATGGAAACTCCTTTATGGCATCCCTCCAAATACACCACATACAGACATTTTCACAATGTCCTCTGAGTGGTAGGCAGTGGGATACACATCACATGAACCATAGTTGGCAACATCTGCAAGAACGCAGGTGGCTGGAGTGGAAACAGAAAGGAATGATACAGAGGGTGTGTGTGTGTGTGTGTGTGTGTGTGTGTGTGTGTGTGTGTGTGTGTGTGTGTGTGTGTGAGAGAGAGAGAGAGAGAGAGAGAGAGAGAGAGAGATCTAAATTATTACACAATTTTTTTGTTCAAACACCCAATGGAGGGTAATAATACCCAGGAGGGTCATTAAAAAACTCACACATGTTCAAAAGAGGCTACACTCTACAAAATAAACTCATTAGATAAACAAAATAGGCACAAACAAATAACACGCAATATATGTTATATGTCCTCTTAAGAAAAGACAGGAAAAACAAACAGATGTTAACAAGTGTAAACCTGAAAAATGTGAAAAAGACATGTAGTGACAGTGTATTTTGTTGGTCATCTTTCCAGCCTGTAGTAGTCCAATTAGGATTTTTTCCCCTCTGCACATCTGAAGCAGTACTTGAAGTTGGCTACTGGCTTGGTGAGGCCTGTTTGGATGGGGGTTGGAGAGGGTTAGAGGGGGTGGTACTGAATCCAGAACAGGGCGAGCAGAGAACACAGTGGGTAGCATTGGACTGAGGCACGCAGATGTGTGATTGCATAGGACTAAAACCCTGCCAAGACCTGCTGTGTGGGGTCACAACCCTTACAGAATCAGTGTTTCTGCATGTCAGAACTAATGCAGGTCTTCCGGATCCCAACAGAGAGAGTGAGCGCGAAGGAGAGGGAATTTTAAGAAGGGCAAGAGGTTGTCCCAGATTGATTGGGGAAATAGCCTCAATGGCCAGGTGTATGGGCTCACAGTGAGGGGAGGTCAGCAAAGAGAGCAGGAATCCTTCAGGGTTCAAACAGCTATGCAGTACTGGGGCATACATTTTTAAGATCTCTGTGGAATTATCAAGAAAAATCACTCCCAGGAACTGCTGATAAAAATCTAGACTTTTAATCATACATAATTGTTATTGTTCAGTATCGTCCAACTCAATATCTGTCTGTTTCTATCTGTCTTCTTACTCTCCTCTCTTCCTAACCACTTTGACACAGCTGTCTGCTTACTGTACCACTTTGTCCTCAGCCAGACTGACTTTCCTGTGTTAGCTGTCTGTGCCACTTTGTGTCAGTTTAGATCACTTCCTGTCTTTCATTATCCAAATGTGATAGTATAAGACTATCTGTACTACAGTGTGCAAGACAAAGCACAGTATTATTTTTCTTATTGGCCCAGCAAGTTTACTATTTTAATGGCAACTAATCAGTCCACTAATCATTCTCATGGTATAACTTTATACTAACAGCTTTACTACAAAGCACTGCCACAGGGGGCTGAACACAAGGTCCACTAAATACTGACTAAAGCAAAGCATGTGCATATGTGCAGTCTTAGGTGTTGAGTGGAAGCAACAGGTTGTTTTTAACAGAGTCATGGTGCCACCATGAGGCCAATCTGAATTATAGCCCTCTAGGGAACAGGATTCTCAAGGATGCAATATAATAATGTGAGTTGGAATTTCCCCACAACAATCCATGAGTCAATCCTTAAGATTGGAGTAAAGATTGCATTACTTGCTCATATGTTACCTACTCCAGCAATGAAGACATACACTACAACAAAAGTGCACTCAGAAAACATTTTGTCTTGCTCTGTACATGACACATCATGAGTAATTTGATGACGAGATGTGCCATGTACCCACTCTGTACATGACACATCTTGAGTAACTATAATTTAGTCTGTTTAGCATTATTGGAAGCAATCATAATGAGTCTTGAACTGAATGTTACACACAAACAATGAACAACAGATAGAGTTCAAAGAAGCAATTAATTGTGCACTCACTCATTTATGACATTTTCATTCTTAAAGATATTATTGTAACAATGATTATGATGTTATTATAAACAGAACTAATACTAAAATTCCAAAATTCACTTTTTTCAAGTCTAAGAAGCCTGACATAGGTGAGAATACAGAAAAAAATCATTATTTTTAATAGTTGTCTTTTTTACCCACTTTGGAATTTTAAATTTGTCTACTCAAAATGCAAACAATGTGTTGTATTTTCATTCAACGTGCCACTTTTATGTAAACTTTCACACATCCTTAGTATCATTATATCATAGTAATTTGTTGTTGCTCTTCCTCTTTCTACTATATTGCATTCATGGCATCATAATTATGACCAGAGACATTCTAAGACCAGAGGGTCATTCTAAGCCTTAAGTACACCTGTGACAGTATCTGTGCTATAATAGTGAATGAGAGTTTGTATGTTTCTGTGATACCATTTACTGTGATGAATTCATAACCTTTTATTTGAATGTTTTGGTTCACAGAGATATTATCAGATATTAGAAAGCTGACCAAATTGACATGAGTATCTGTCAATTATATAGAGGCAAATTAAAACAGTATGAAAGTGAAGTAAACCTGAATAAAATAAATTGAATAAACACAATAATAAAACAATGATCTAGGTAACTATACATAAACAGTAAAAAGAAAGAGATGGTACAATTCTTCTTAGTGAAATGTATATGGTCAGTGTTACTAAACCTAGTAACCCTACTGCTTCACACAAAGGTTTGATGCTGGTCTTTTCTCAGAAAAATTTATGGAGATTCATGGCACACAATAATCTATTATACAATTTCTTTTCCATATGCTGATTCGCCTTTCCAAAACATAGACACATAGATTACCTAACTGTCCAAAGAAAACCACATTTTATGTCTTTGTTGCATTCTCAATGTGAGAGGAGGTGCAGCGAGTCAAAGAGAAAAAGAGTGTAATTGACCGGTGCAAACAACTCCAAAAGATCACGCCAGCAATCTGGGGGATTTTGGGGACATTTTTTCCCCCCACACTCATTTACCCCCTGCTTTAGCTTTCTGGTAGGTCACATCACCTCTCCCCTAAAAGGAAAAGCTTGGACCTATAAATGGGGTGAGCATGCATGCACAGCTTTATAAACATTTAAGGACCAATTCCCGAGCCCCCTTGTCCATAGGCAGCCTGACCTGTGTGACTCTATTCATTGAGAAAGTGGATGTCTTAAAAATGGCACTGGAGTGATGCTGTCACAGCAGTAAGGACTAAAGGACTTAACAGAGGAATCCATGAATTAGTATCCATTAAAGTTGTCCTGGGAGATAGGGATGCCACAGGGTTACACAGCTTTAATAGTGTGCTAAATGCCTATAAACTATGTACTTTTTATATTTGTTTCACAGCATCTACAGAGTATTGGATCCCTGTGACACTGAACACCAGACCACAGTAAATATAAAATCCACACTTTATTTCATCATTATATAATACATTCTGTTAAGCATTGTTCTACTACAGCACAAACAATGGCAATTTGTTCAAAGCTCATGACTTCTTAAAAAAAAAAAGCTAAATATATAAGTACCTATACTTTATAGGTACATATTTAGCAATATACAGACCAACCATGGTTGGTCTATTACACTGACCTCAATATTGGGGGTTATGATTAATGACGAGTATCATGAAAGCTACCCAGGCAGGCTAAAAGAGTGCTTACTATAAGAAATTAGCCTTTCTTTATTTCCTTGAAGCAAATTCCTCAGTGCGCACGGTGACACAGTGGGTAGTATTCCTGCCTCACAGCTCCAGGATCCCTGTTTTAATTTCAATCCCAGGTTACTGTCTGCGCAGAGTTTTATATTTTCTCCCTGTGCTTGCACAGCATAGGTTTTTCTGGGATTCTATGGTTTTCTCACACTGTCCAAACCCATTTCATTTTCTTCACTTATACATTTGATATTCATATTATTATAAAATACATCTAATCTACTTCAACCAATAGATTAGAGGAGATGGTGGGCACCAGGAGGCCCTTATGTCAAATCCATCCCTTAGACTGGGGGCAAAAGGTAACCCACTCAATTCCATTGCGCATTTTCTGCCCAGGAACTGAAAGTGTTCAGTCAGTGTTCAATAATGATCATTCTTCTCTCAGTTGTTGGCCTACTACTCACAGGTCGCCTCCATGTTCTCCTCCTGTATCACACTGTTGTCCACCTTCTCCAGACATAGATAGAATCTGTACTTTATCCATCAATTAAAAGGTATTTTGAAATGGAGAAAAGGACAAATTTAAATAGTGTGAAGAAGATTGCTTCAAAATAAGTGCCATCATATACAACACGCTCATTTTAGTGCACATAATGAATTTTGTGTCACAAGCATTTTGGAACCAACTTTTGTTTTTAGTATGTTCTTGAAGCAAACAATTAAATAAAATTCACAATTTTGTTATAATTGCATGCCCAAACACCACAATATAGCACGAATCTCTTATTTTACACTGTTTCTACAATGTTACAGTGAAACCATACTAAAAGGGAAAATAATACTTATTGTATTATATCTGACTGTATTGTATTTCCAATTTTGCATTCTTTATTTAAAGAATGTGAGTAAGAAAAGCCGATCCAAGATGGCTTCAAAAACTTGTGACACAGACTGAAAATAAAACTAACTTTGGTTTACTCTATATGAGCACTTTTTCAGTAAAGAGCGTAAGCTGATGAAACTCTTGTGCATGTGAGAAATAGTTTCAGTTCTCCTTTGCCTTCAAACTTTCTTTGTAAGTAATTCCTGTTCAGTTCAATATCAGTTCTCATAGATATTCTGGCTTGTTATGAAGATGTGGAGTTCAGGAACAGATTTCAGAAATTTAGGTAAGATGTACAAATCTAATTTTTCAATGTGTATACTATCTCAGATTCTAATGGGACTGTAAAGAAATGCTTTATTAAAATAAAGGGCAAAGAAGTTACAGTGAGAGTTAAAGTTACTGTAAAGCTGTAAGTTACTGTAACCCTACTTTTGTCATACAGTTGATATTAGACATTGTTAATAGAAGTTGTTGTGCACAAGTACCTAATGAGTAGCCTTTTTTCAATAAAAGTCACACATTTCTCTTGTCACTTGCACTTTCCTTAGACGTATTTTCTAATTCTACACAAACACACACACACACACACACACACACACACACACACACAACCACAATTCTGAAAAAGTTGGGACAGTATGGAAAATGCTAAAAACAACAACAACAACAACAACAAAGAGGAGTGATTTGTAAATGTACTTTAACTTGTATTTAAACAAAAACTGTAAAAAGACACGATATTTCAAGTTTTACCTAATCAAGGCTAATAAACGCTTATTTTGAAATTGATGCATGCAACTTGTTCCAAAAAAAAGTTGGGACGGGGCAATTTAGGACTAATAACGATGCGACAAGTTGAAATAAGAAGGTGACGTGAAACAGGTGAGGCATATGGTGGTATATCAGTGCCCATGGCATGGGTAACTTGCACGTCTGTGAGGGTATCATTAATGCAGATTGATATGTACACATTTTGAAGCAACATATGTTGCCAAACTACATTCTGCCTGGATTACAAGTGCGTGGTTGCGTAAGCCGTTGCATGGCCTGCCTGCAGTCCTAACCTGTCTCCTAGTAAGAACGTGTGGCGCATTATGAAGTACAAAATAAGGCAACGAAGGCCCCGTACAGTTGCACAGCTGAAGAAATACATAATGGATGAATGTGGGAAAATTCTGCTTGCTAAACGTAACCAACTTGTGTCTTCAGCACCCAAACGCTTAATAAGTGTTATTAAAAGAAAAGGTGATGTTACACAGCGGTAAACAGTCGACTGCCTCAACTTTTTTGGAGTGTGTTGCAGTCATCAGATTTGAAATGAGTGTATATTTTCAAACATAAATTAAATTCACAAAGTAAAACATATATATATATATATATATATATATATATATATATATATATATATATATATATATATATATATATAGTGTGTGTGTGTGTGTGTGTGTGTGTGTGTGTGTTGATTAGAATTGCATTAGCTGTTACTGTACGAACCACAGACTTTTAAAAATGGTCGTTGAAAAAAAAAAAATCTCTGTTTACTCAGTCAGCATGTTCAGTGCCCAAGTCCCACCCCCCAAAGTTCCTGAACTTTGAAAAAGTATCATCTCCCGAGTAGGGACTTTCGGAGAGGGAAATATTTTACCCGAAACTTAATTTAGACCCTGTTCCCTGCAGTGGAAACACACCAAGTACCTCCAAAACTCCTGGGGAAAGTTCCTGTGGTGAAAACGTGGCTATTGTTGAAATTGAGCTTTAGCTTGATTGTGATAGCATGTCCAATACCATGCATGTACACATCGTGTCTTGACTGTATAATAATGTCAGTCACTGAATGGATGTATATTTAATCATACTCACACTGCCCACAAGTACCTTAACCTTTATCCATTTATTTTTGCCCAAGACTCTGAGGATGAGAGTGTCCTTTCTTCAGAGGAGGAACAAGACATTCAGGTGCTTTGATAAAATATTGCTATGTTCCTGCATTATTAAGTATTTTGTTAAGTCATATTTACCCTATTATTAATAACTTTTGCAGTGTGAGATTTTGGAGAAGCAACGAGATGAAGCCAACCAGAGACTGTCTCAAATGGAGGAAGGTGAGCTGACCGGGGCAGCCTTGTTATTTGTCACAAGTAGAAACTGAACTGACGTTGATATACTTCTTTTATGAATTTAATGTGCACAGAAGCTATTATTTTTAACTTTAAGTGACACACTATCTTCTTTCAACATTGTTAATCCTGCTTTACTAATCTTACTTTTTATGCATGAATTTCCATTAGCATCCACTCAGCTGCTGAAGGAGATAAACTTGCTGGAGATTCAGTTTCAGATTGAACGCTCATGTAGAGAGAATGCTGAGGCAGTTGCCGTAAAGGTGGGTCCAATAATCCGTCCAGTTACAGGAAAGGGCTTTTGATCCTGAGCTTGGGCTGCTGTCACTGTGGAGTTCTGGTCTCCCAGAAATATGCCAACATGCCAACATGGAATTTAAACTGTTCCTAAGTGTAATGTAAATGGACGTGAGAATGTGTGTTCATGATGCCTCCTGGGATAGGCTCTGGTTTCCCTATTATTAGGCCTTTTTTAGGATTATAATGAAGAGTGTGTGTGTGTGTGTGTGTGTGTGTGTGTGTGTGTGTGTGTGTGTGTGTGTGTGTGTGTGTGTGTGTGTGTGTGTGTGTGTGGCATATGCAACATCATCTGTACCCAATAAATAGATTCAGCAGTAGCAAAGCAAATCAATCTGAACTCTATTTATTTATTGATTATCTTTCCTCATTACTACAGTCATTATTTTTTAATTGATTAATTTCTTGGTTTCTAACTAAAAACTGGCAACATTTAGAGAAGCAGCGTTTTATATTGCATAGCATTGTACAATATATCATTATTATTTAGTAATGCTTTCAATGAATGAATGCGTGCAATACTTTTGCATTACTGTACTGTTGCCTTAATCACAACACATGACCTTTGAACTCACAGGTAACAAAAGAGAACAAGGCCTTAAAGAGAAAAAGTCAGGCTCTCCTGCCCCTGATCCCAGAGCTGCCTGAAAACCTTGCTACTCTGAACTTGGACCTAGAAGGTGACTCTGCTTCTGACTTTAACACGTCAGTGGAATTGGCAGAAGACCCCCTTCTCAAAAGTCAGACCCAGATCAGAGGTAATCCACCATCCTCAGATTCACACTGCACAGAACTGCTACACACATATTCATTCATTCATTGTGCAGCACCCACAATGCCAGTCCATGTAAATTAGCTCTTACTACAGAAACAAGTGCATTAACACAAACCTGTGATTTGACTTGCAGCCAAATCTACCATCTGAGCTGCTGTCAAACATAAATCAACAATAATCTGAATAATTTACAATAGCAATTAATCAGCACTTTCTGACCACTTTCTTTTTTTTATTTATCTATCTATTTATTTATGTGTTTGTTTGTTTTTTTACTGGTTGTGCGTGTTTATATGTCACAGGTCCCCAGACCTGGTCCTGGAGTCTCCTGTGCTATACGTATTACTGTTTTCCCTGCTCTCAACACAACACGTGGTTGTATTATAGCAGCGAAAAGACTAAAATGTGCAGGACAGGGGGTTGGGAACCTCTGTGATATGAGGATTGACTCCTACATTAATTGCATTTTAGCTGCAAATTCAAGTCCATAGTCGAACTTTTACCTCATTGCTTAATCGCTATTTGTATAGGTGTACAAACATATACATTTAATCACCAAATTAATTTTTTACATTAATAATAATAACAACCCATTGTGTTGTCAGAGCTTCAGTCCTCTGTTGATCAGCTCTTGGGGGAGAAGATGCAGTTGTGTGAGCAGGTAGAAGTCTTGAAAACAGAAAAGGAAGAACTGAAAGAACAGGTACAGAATATGCTGAGAGAGTGTGTGATGCACTGCATCAAATGTGACAATACTCATTTTATTCTTTTGGGAGGATTATATTCTCTGAGGATGTGAAATGTGTTGTGATACTACATTTTTTAAACATCACTCTCAACAGCTTGCAATGGAGGTTCAGGAGAAAGAGGCTATTTTGAGGAAATTAACTAAACAGAGTCGAACAGTGGACAAAATGAAAAGAGGTGACTGGCAACTAATAGACCTTTTTATTTATTTGCTGGTTCACTTGTTTGCTTACATATTCATTTATTTCTTTGCAAATACACTATTCTATTTTTCTATAAAAGGTTTTTTTTGTGCAATTCTTCTTTTCTTGCTCTCTGTATATATTTATGTGTGAATGCTGAGCATAGTATCCCAGCTTGTTACAGAAGAGTTTGCAGAGATGTCACAGAAGTTGGAAATGGAGCAAGGACTCAGGCATCATGCTGAAGAGTTTGCGCAACAGGTAGTTCTACCAAAGTTGGGGATTTTCCTTAAGGCAAATGTTGTGGTAATACATATTATGAACAATGTTTAGAGGATTTAGAGGATTTCTTTCTCTTCAAAATACAAATGCATTTACACCTGTCTCTACTTATCCTACTTATTGTAGGATAAACACAGTGGTGGTCAGGAGGAAAGGGTCAGACCAACCATTAGTACGCCTGGTCAATAAATGTGTATTAGGAACAGACAGCATGTTGTCTGTCATTCAGCTAAGTATGAGTAGACAAGAGGCAAGATGTCTTTTTCCCAATTTCCCCCTATTTCAGCAACAACCCTTTTGTTCTGTGTATATTGGGATAATGGAAAATACACACTCACACATACACACACAGGCTGCAACTTGTTTTTATTAATGCCAGCTGTTCTGGCATTTATCCTCTATGTGAGCATCTCAGCACAGAACACTACCTTGCGTTCACCCACACACACCCCTCCGCAATAATTAGTACCCATCAAGATGGCAGTTTGTAAACTGAAGCTTTTTAGCCCCCGGTCCTTGGCTGACACTTTATATCCGCCACCATTATTGTTGCCTTTGTCCATATTGTTCACCATTGGCAGATGGCATAATGAAGGCCTTGCAGGGGGGAATTTCACCTGTGAAAGGGACCCCTACTGTTTACACCCCACTCAGTCTCACTCTCAATGGCCCACCACACACTAAACAGCTTGAATGAGGCTCTTTATTGCTAGTCCTGTCCATTTATGTGTTTTACCCTGTTTTCAAAACACATTCATTTCCTTATTTGAATTTCTGTTACAAAGAGTCTAATGAAGGCCTAACCCAAACAGAAAGTAAATGCAGGCTTGTCTTCATACAAAGAGCTGCAACTATTCACTTGTCAAAACCAGGCTTTTTTGGTCTAATTGCGATGCTGTTGGTGATCACTGGTTGAACTCTGGTGGCTACATAGTGAACCAAGAGCTCTTCATACATGCGAGAAGTGAAAGTTATGATCTAAAACCAAAACAGATTCACTTCCAGGGTCTTCTTCTGGTTCCTGGTTTTTAACTGTATGACAAGAATCATTGAAGGACATGTGAATTGTGAAGGTGGAGTCAGAGATGTTTCAATGATTTGGTGATAGAAATGATTTTTTTTAATCAATTGTCTTTGTTTAACAAAACCCTAAATAATTACTGGCTTCATGCGCACAATCAATAACCCAATAGTTGGTTTGAATACTGGACTGTGGGCGGGGTCATATATTAGTAGATGATATATACTGAAAACAAGCCATAATTCATCTTTTGAATGTTTATGATTGAGGTTGACCCAATAAATGTTCTTGTTAAACTTTTGTGCCCTGAAATCAAAAGGGACATTAATTTGATTTATTATTTCAAGAGCTAACGGACTGTTTAATTGGGAACGGGTGAGTATAGGTGCTGGTGAAGCAGAAGGAGAGCCACAGGCAGAGCCTGGCCCTGGTACAAAATGAAGAGGTTGATGCACAGCTTCAGCAAGCCCTTGAGCAGGTGGCTCAGCTCAGCAAAGCACTGGAGGAGATACGACTGCATCAACAACACCAGGTGTGTGTGTATGTGTGTGTGTGTATGTGTGTGTGTGTGTGTGTGTGTGTGTGTGTGTGTGTGTGTGTGAGAGAGAGAGGGGTGGTGGTAAAATTACCCAAATTCTTCGCTTAATTAAAAGTGCAATTACTCTTCTAAAGTAGAAAAATACTCTGGTAAAAGTGGAATCGTGATTTATTGGCCTATGACATTAGCGTATCCAAAGAATTCGAGTCTGCCATTGAGCTTGCTGTTGTGCTTATAGTCATTAAACATTACAGCAGACAAGGAAAAGGACAACACTTGTAATATAACACAGATTTTACATGCAACTATTACATATAACTATTTCACTGTAAGTAAAACAAGAATATGTCACAGAGAAGGTTGCACAGACAAATATTGCACACAAAAGTTGGTGCATCTTGAGCACAAAGCAAATGCTGTCTATGAATCAGTCATCATGTTTGTGAGACAATGAAATGTAGTACAGGGAAGTACAGCTTCAGATTCTTTATTCAAGTTAAAATAGAAAAGTAAAGTCTTACATTTACTAAAATATGGAATTAAAAATTCAACCAAAAAAAAATGTCTGCCTCAAATCACACACTAATTTTAATTACTGATGGTAAATTAGTGCCTCTAAGGACATGACAAAACATTAGCTAAGACTAACAACAGCTTTATTCCTAATCTCTTAAATGTTAGCTAGCAAGATAATAACTCTGATGATGGGATAGTGTTTGAAAATACATATAATAGTATAATATATTATAATATAATAATAGTCAAAAGAAAGTGCACAGCCATGTACTTAAATACAGTAACACCATTTAACAGTACAGTAAAGTCATTGAAGTTTGTTACTTCCCATCTATGGTGTACATAGTGTGTCTGACTTTATGTATGCTTGTGTGGAGGAGAACATGGGCAATGTCGGTTTACAAAAGCAGAAATGATCAGAAATGATTCACTTGTATCTTTATCCTAACTGCCCTCCTGGATTGTGGTTCTTTCTTGTAGAGAAGTCAGTCTCAGGCAGTAATGGAGGAGTTTAATGCTCTTACTGAGCTGCAGATGGTCAAAGCTCAGCTAGAGACCAACATAAAGGAGAGGATGAAGATAGAGAATCATTTGAGAGACTCGCAAAACACTGTGACAGAACTGCAGGAGGAAGGTGAGGCCAACTGTGCTGTGTTAACATTAGTGTAATTAGTTCAGACAAATATCCTGTCAGAAGAAGGAGGGTTTAATGTTACATGACATAATTAAATAAATAATTTATTAATATGTTCTCAGTTAAGCAGCTTCAGGATATGCTGAAAACGGTCACAATGAATCCTCTTATTGAATCTGGCCTATCAAATGAAGAGACTGTCACTCCAGCACCACTTTCTTCAACTCCTTTTCCTCCACTCCCTCCTCCTCCACCACCACCACCACCACCACCACCTCCTCCTCCTCCTGTGCTCTGCACAAGTCCTATTGAGTAAGATCCAAATGACAATTTTCACCATTATCATGACATTTACAGTATACATAACAAGCACAATACAGAACCCTGTGAAAAGACCTAAGACAGTATGATAAATATATTGATGTATGCCTCCAGCCCGTTGGATGCTTTGAGGAACAGAAAGAAAGTTGGAAACAATACCACTGACTTGAAGAGTAAGAGCTATATGTGTATCTATTTCTCCATTATACAAAATCTGTACTTTGCAGGGATGAATTTGACTCACTTCTGGTCTGCCATTTTGTTATCACAGAGCCTGCAATGTCTGTAGATGTGAAAGCCAGGGCAGTGGATGAAATGATGGAGAGAATTAAGAAAGGGATTGTACTGAAACCCACCCAGAAACCCCCACAAGTAAATAGATTCAAAGCAACTGTGTTATATTTTTTAAAACCTCAGATCTAAATGAGGGGAAATTATTGTTTAATATCACTTTTCTTTTTTTCCCCTTACAGGCTGGCTTGGATGAAGACTCATGGAAGGTTAGTGTTTATTGAATTATAACTCTTAGACTTACATACAAAATACATATTAGTGTATGTTAATGGTACATTTTTCAAAAGCAGTTTGTAAATAAGATGTGTGAAAAATTAAAAGAAAAAACAATACAAAGTCTTTGAGTTTACTGAGACTACAGTCTATCTGTGTACTTTTTCAGTATAAATACTGTCTGTACCAAATACTAAGCTTTTAAAGTAACAAGTAACTGCCATTATAAATCCTTGAATCTAGTGCTAATAGAGTTGTGTTGCAAGATAATAAGATGTGTTTTTTGTCATAGGATCAAAGAAGTGAGAAGAGGAAATCTGCTGTCCTTGAGTTGCAGGGAATACTGGTAAATAGTGTCGTCCTTTTAAAGCCATCCACTTTTAGATTTCACAATTTCACAATTCCTTTACTTGCAATTACTATGCAATTCTGAATTTCATTTCTCATGAAATGACTGTGATAAGAACTGATATTAGTTAACCTTTAGTTAGCTGTATAAACCTAAATAAACTCATCGGTCACTTTAAAAAGAACACCTGTACACCTGCTCATTTATTCGGTTATCCAATCAGCCAATCATGTGGCAGCAGCACAATGCATAAAACCATGCAGACAAAGGTCAAGAGCTTCAGCTAATGTTCACATCAAACATCAGAATGGAGAAAAGGTGTAATCTCTGTGACCTTAACTGTGGCATGGTTGTTGGTGCCAGATGGGCTGGTTTGAGTTTCTCAGAAACCGCTGATCTCCTGGGATCTTTACACAACAGTCTGTAAAGTTTACACAGAATGGTGCAACAAACAAAAACAACCTGTGAGTGAAAGGTCTGCAGGCTGAAATGCCTTGTTGGTGAGAGAATTCAGAGGAGAATGACCAGAAAAAGCTGTTGAACTGTATCTGCATTTTTATTTTATTTATTTATTTTTTTGCTTTGCACTGCTGCAACATGATTGGCTGATTAGATAACTGCATGAATGGGCAAGTGTACAGGTGTTTATAATACAGTGGACAGTCAGTGTATGTTCTTTTAGTAGAGCACTACCTATTCTTTAGTTCTTAAGTAGTTGTTTTTGTGGTGATCTAACTCGACTGACGGATTATCACTCAGGACACCATAAAAAAACCAGGACCCAAAAGGATGGCATCCAGGAAGAGGATTAGTCGTAATATAGGGGAGGCGGAGCTGCTGATGGTCTTGCAGAGGAGAAGGCGGGCAATTGGGGATGATAAAGACTCCCTACCTCCTGCAGCTCAGGGTAAAGATTTTTCATTTAGATCCAGATCCAGTGCTCAGTTATGAAAAAAAAAAAAAAAAAAAAAAAAACAATAAACAAGCCTTTATTTAAATTTGTTATTGCCTTCATCTCAGGTAATCTTTGGGTGACATGAATCCCCCCCCCCCCCCCCCCCCCCCAGAGAAAGGAAACTGTGCACACTTGTAAAAATGTACAGGCATTGTCATATTTAGAAGTTATCATAGGGAATATGGAGAAGGTTGTGTCAGGTCCTGTTGTTACGTTAAACATATAACCTCCAATGAATTGAAATAAATGTAACTGTGCCTGGAGTGAACATTCATACAGCTTTAGTATTAGTACTCATGGTTCCTGTAATTGCTGTCCATCCAATACTGTAGATCCACATCCTGCATCCACAATCACAAGCTCCTCAAATTGGCTAGCAGAGAGTGGGAATTCTCCTGTCCTGCGGAGGCTGAAGCATAACCGGGAAAATAGAAACTCACGCATAAGAGCATCAGAATGTATCATCTGGGAAGACAAGTGAAGATAAAAGGAGTTGATGATGTCTCTTGTCATTATATTGTTATTAATACGATGATCACATAAGAGTTGGAACCTAAATAAATTTAACATAAATTAAGTTGGAACCTATAGTACCCCCTGAAACTGTTGGAACTGCAAAGCTAATTAATTTGTTTTTTGCTGAAGACTGAGCATTTGGGTTTGAGATCAAAAGACGAATATGAGAAAAGAGTTTAGAATTTCAGCTTTAATTTCCTGGTATTTATATGTAGATGAGTTAAATGACACAGAACATAGCACATTTCGTATTGGATCACACAATTTGTAGACGAGCAAACATATAGGAATATGTGACTGACAGGTGTTCTTTGTTACCCAGGTGTTTCCTGTTAGATCGATTGTATAAACAATAAATAGCTCTGATAAGCAGCTACTCTTGGTTTTGCCTATAGTCTCACCTGTGAAGGTTACATTTGTTGTTAAAATGATAAGCCAACATGTATATGGGAGAAATACAGGCCATTTTGAAGATGAGAAAATAGGGAAAATCAATCAGAGGCAATGTACAAGCATTGGCCACAGCCAATACAACAATTTAGAATGTCCTGAAAAAGAAAGCGCAACAGACACTGAATGGGTCGGCCAAGGAAAACAACAACAGCTGATGACAGAAAAATTGTGAGTGCTGTGAGGAAAAACCCAAAAACAACAGTCAGTGACATGACCACAATCCACTGTTCGAAGAAGACTTCAGAAATATAGAAGCAAACTAGAAATATAGAAGCAGAGAAGAAATATCAAGTTCGTACTACAAGATGCAAACCACTCATCAGCAGTAAGAATCTGAAAGCCAGATTGGAATTTGCAAAGAAATACAGAGATGAGCCATAAAGGTTCTGGAACCAAGATTAACCTCTACCAAACTGATGGAAAGGCCAAAGTGTGGAGAATCTGTGAAACATGGTGGAGGTAGTGGCATGACTTGCATGGCTGCTTCTGGAACAGGCTCAGTAATCTGTATTGTTGATGTAACTTATGATTGTAGCAGAAGAATTAATTCAAAAGTTTGCAGGAGCATATTGTCTGCCCATTTACAGAGAAATGCATCCAAATTTATCAGGAGGAACTTCATCATGCAGCAAGAAAATGACCCAAAATGGAGAAAAGGATCACCCTAGAAAAGGATCACAGAAGATGAAACCAACAATTTGGCGATATCAATTTGTTGCAGGCTTGATTGTAATTGTAGTTATTGCAATTAACCAAATATTAAGTGTTATTTACTTTCATTTACTTATCTGTTCCTATACTTTTGCTCACTTAAAAATTGGGTGGTCTGATGCAAAAGGTTCTATGTTTTATGTTGTTTAACACATCTAGATGTAAATATCAGGAAATAAAAGCTGAAATCCTAAACTCTTGTCTCATATCCGTCATTTGATCTGAAACCAAAATGTCTTTGGTGTATAGCAGAAACAAAATTATTGGCCTTGTTGTTCCAATAGTTTCAGAGGGGACTATAAATAAAGTTTCATGTGTGTATGCTGAAGATTATTTGTCATTAAAGATTTAAAAGATCAAATACACTGAACTTTTTGAAAATAATTTTCATTATTCGTTATCATTAATCATTTGAAATAAGATGTTATGGTGTTGAACATAGTCCTCAATTACCAATTTCCAAAGTAAAATTGAAAGCAAGTATTCAGTTTATATTTGAATTGACGATGTATCAGTTTTATCAATAAACCAGAAACTTTCAAGGGACCATTCAGAATGATTAATGAATAAATAAAAGATACTTATTGTTCAGTATATTTATGAATATTTCGTTATTTTCTTCTGTTCCTTGCTAGATTTGTGCACTTCTAAGAAATAAGTGATTCTGCGAGGTGTCATCACTCTTTCTTTCTTCATCTCTCAATATTCTCTATGTGTGTGTTTTTAAAAGCCTCTAGGCGAGTTCATTCGAGCATCAAGAAGATGGGGAGAGGTGCTATTTTTTCTCTCTCCACACCATCATACTGGTATTCTTTGCTAAAAGCATTTAAGTGGAAAGGAATTATTTGCACTGTAGTAGCTCTTGGCTTTCTGCTTTTAAACTCAATTTATTCTATAAGAGTTCTTTGCACCCCCTTGAGAGAGCCCTTTATCTAGCGAACATTATAAAGAATTTATATCTCATACCAGGAACTGTAAGGTGTCTGATTTATCTGTGTGTGTGTGTGTGTGTATGTCGGGGGTGGTTATGGATGTGTGATTTAGATGAGGGTGACATGGTGGCACAGTAGGTAGTAGTGAGAAATCGCCACCTCGCAGCTCCAGAGTCCATAGTTTCATCCTGAGCTCAGGTTATTGTCTGTATTGAGTTTTTGTGCTTTAGTTCATGTCTGTGTGGGTTTTCTCTCCCTGACCAAAAACAGGCCAGAAGGTGGATTTGCTATGCCATATCACCCCTAGTGTGAATAAGTGTTCATGTGGACTGCCATACCATTCAAGGTTTCAAGGTTCAAGCACAAAAAACGTTTTCCAACCAGAGATTCGTCGTGGCATTGTGGGAAGTTATTGAAACTGTGATGGAAATGTCAATGACATGTTACCTTAAATATTTATAATGCACATTTTTCCAAGTAAAACACTAAATCAATTAAAACCATTAATATTGTAGCATTTTATTGTACCCGTATACGTAAAAAGCAATAGAAGTTGAGTTACCCTTGGGCCATATATCATATATCACAATATACAGAATATCCCAATAGTCTCCATACATATGGAAAATTAACAATTTTTAGCAAAATGACTTCCAAATTTATTTATTTTTTTAAATACTTCATTTATATTAGATTTTTTTTTTTTTACAGTTAGCCTTTAAGAATGCCTTTGTCAAATGTAGAACGTATTGAAATCATTCTCATGGCTTGGATCGGGAAGCTGTCGCAAGCTTGCAATGTGTTTTAACAGGTAACATGGCGAGCACATCACACACCACATGTTGCCAAACTTATTAACAAATTCAAAAAGACTGAAATGTTTGCAAACCAACTGAGAAGTGGACGTCCACTGACATCTACTGATGAAGGCACAACTGGTGAGTGCATACAGAGTTCTGTATGTATGCAAACTTTTGGGACACCCTGTAGTTCTTAGCATGTAAGAGTTAAACATAAATTACAGTATTAAATTGCTTACAGTCCTGTAAAAAGTACAATGAGAAGAATTTAAAATTTGAATTTACACGCATGGACAGTGACATTAAGGCTCCTCCCTTTCCCAAGTGTGATCTGATATATTTGAACACTCTGCTGAAAAACAAACAGGCAATAGGAACCCTCATAGAATTTGTAATGATTTTAATGGTTAAAATGGGAATTGTATTGGTTTTTATGGAAAATGTAAGGGTCTCTACTGGTAATTTGTTGACTTCTACTGGTGGATACAATTAAGTACCAATAATGGTAATAGTAATGTTTTTAATGTTTAGCTAATGGTTTGTAATGGTATTTTATAGTGGAAACCTTTGGAATTTCTGTGACCGTTTCTGGGGTATTTTTTTTTCAGCATGGCAGTTTTCTAATTAAACTATGAAGCCAGCTTTCTTAAAAATACATTTGGAAACAGAACATGAAATTCTGGACATGAAACAAAACAAACTTTTTCAACAGGCAAATGTCTCACTTTTTGCTTCACTCCAGGAACAGGCTTATCACTAGGGGTAATAATTCAGGTTTAAGTGGTTCAGCTGAGAAAATAAAACATATTTGGGAACCCCTGATGTAGCTATAGATAAGTGTGGGAGTTAAAAAAGAAGAAGAAAATAAAAAATAAAAGCAAAATGTCTCAAGAGGATCCTTCTGCGAAAAAAGCCCCAAAACCAATAGAAACCATCACATAAATGCTTATTGCTTCCACTACAAATGCCATTACAAACCATCAACTAACCATTAAAACCATTACCATTAACATTGCTGGTCCTTAATGGTATCCACTAGACAAAACATGCCACCAATATATGTCAACACATTACCAGTAGACACCCACAGTGACCAGTACAGTTTTCATTAAAACCAATACAATTCCCATTATAACCATTATAACCATTAAACCATTCTCTCCTTCTGTCAAGCTACACATGATATTAAGGCAAGTGATCCTGACCCTCTCTGCTCTCCGGACCTGCCTGATTCATCCTGATGCCCTACCTCTGGTTGGAGCTCTCATCAACTGGAGGCTACGTTCTGCCATTGAGGATGACCCCAAGCAATGCAGCCTGGAGATTGCTGAGAATGGTGCCACTTGAAGTACCATGGAAATGGTTTTGGACCTCAATTTCACATGAACAGTTGCGCTGTGGTGCTGGAACTATGGTTGCTGGTCTTAGGACTGCAATTATCTCATACAATTTTGCAATCAAATCTCCTTTAGTGAACAGTGGATTAGTTCAACAACACAGACTTCATATACATAACAAAATTTCTTATACGTTCACACTATCCGTTGTTACCCAGATGAGGACGGGTTCCCTTTTGAGTCTGGTTCCTCTCAAGGTTTCTTCCTCATATCATCTTAGGAAGCTTTTACTTGCTACCGTTGCCACCGGCATACTCATTAGTGATAAATTCACACACGTAAAATCTGTATCAAGTGTTTAAATGTTTCTGTAAAATTTCTTTGAGACAATGTCTATTGTAAAAAGTACTGTACAAATAAAATTGAATTGAATTAAATTAAAACCATTACAAATTTTATGAGGGTTTCTGTTGGTTGTTTGTTTTTTTCAGCAGGGGAAACAAGCTACAAACAGTATCAGCATGGTTGTGCGGTGTAATATCTCCTCCAGCCAGAAGTGGCGCTGTGGCTTCTCCTCTGCACTGTCGCGTTTTCTTCCTGACCTCTCGCTGAGGACTGAGGAAACGCTGGGTGAACTTTGCCCGCTTCAGTTTTTAGCGTATTCCCAAATCGCGCTGTTTTGTTTACATTTTTTTGTATTTAATCGAAGTGTTTTATCATAATATTTTTTTTAAAGATGTGGTTTATTTATTTATTAAGCTGGGTGTCTTTGTTAATACAGGTGTCCTTTGTTACCCTCGCTATTGGTAAGTTGATATTTGGGGACTTGTGGAAGTTGCAGGCTGCTAGCTAACCGGTGAGCTAAGCATTTAGCCGGCTATGTATTCTTCTGATAAATTAATATAATTTATATAATAAATTGATTTAATATAATCAACACTCTACATTATAGTGATGTAAAACATTTCCGCATGTCATACACGCAGTCTTTAGAGTCCCTAGTGTAACGAGTTAGATGGTATTGAACATAATATCACTCTCCATAGTTTATTAGCTAAATCTTACACGTTATAGCTATCATTAGTGAACAATAGATAACAGTAACGTCTAGAAAACCTACCGCTTTATACGATTTAATTTCTTAACATGCTAGCATAGAAAACTCGTGTTCTATCATATAGTTGTTGTGATCACTGAATTCAGTTTACTGTTTCATCCATGACTGGGTCTACATTTTATTTTAATGAACTGTTAACATAACTATGGCCTGTGTGTAGTTTGATTGAGAGAGTTCTCCGTGGTTAAACGGTGCTAAAAGTGTGTTTAGAAACGCCAGAGAGGCAGGGAAGCTGATTTGTCCACGTAGGCAGATCTGTCACTCAACACTTATCCTACCTGAAGATTTAGTTTTCCTGTTCGAGCTCCACCCTTTGGCAAGAATGAGCCAATGATCATATGAAAATGTAATATGTGTGACGGACTGCTAAAACAATTCACATATTTTTGCATCTAATAAATACACTGTATGGACAAAAGTTTGTGGACACTTGACAGTCACACCCATATGTGCTCCTTTCCCAGAGTTGGAACGAGTTTATCGGTAACCGGTTAATCAACCAATATTTCTTACTTAAATATTGCTTAACTTTATTACATTTACATTTATGGAATTTGGCAGACGCCCTTCTCCAGATCGACTTACGTTTATCTAATTTATACAACTGAGCAGTTGAGGGTTAAGGGCCTTGCTTGAGGGCCCAGCAGTGGCAGCTTGGTTGTACTGGGATTAGAACTTCTGATCAGTAGTCCAACATCTTAACCACTGAGCCTGCCTTGCCCCTTGCCCCTCGCTCCTTGCCCCTCGCTCCTTGCCCCTCGCTCCTTGCCCCTCGCTCCTTGCCCCTCGCTCCTTGCCCCTCGCTCCTTGCCCCTCGCTCCTTGCCCCTCGCTCCTTGCCCCTCGCTCCTTGCCCCTCGCTCCTTGCCCCTCGCTCTGCCCTTATTACAAAATAAACAGTACTGACTACCATGAAAATGTACTGTACTTTTGTTAAAATGAAGTAAATATTAATATATTAACTATTAATAAATATTAAAGTAAATCAAAGATATACCTCCAAACTGAACCAACAAGTAACACTCCAAATAACAAATAAAAATAGAGACAAAATGAATAAAAAAAAAAAAACACTTCAAATAACACAAGAAAATTTGTCAGTGATGAGTTTTTATTGCATCTCTAAAGGTCGCTCTTGTACTGTATAATGTACTATCAGTGTGGATTTTTGCAGATAACGGATAGTTCTAGCGGTCGGTTATCGGTGCGGATTAATTTGCAAAACCCATCAATCGGTCGGCTTCTTGATAGAAGCACACAATTGTATGAGATGTCTTTGTCTGCTGTGGCATTACAATTTCCCTTCACTGGAACTAAAAGGCCCAAACCTGTTCCAGCATGACCGTGTCCGTGTGCACAAAGCGAGCTCCATGAAGACGTGGTTTGCCAAAGTTGGTGACCTCAACCCCACTGAACACCATTGGGACTAATTAAAATGCCAACTGTGTGCAAAGCCTCTTCGAATGACATCAGCGCCAGACATGACTAATGCTGTTGTTGTTGAATGAGCACAAATCAAAACAACCACAATCCGAAATCTACTGGAAAGCCTTCGTCCGGAAGAGTAGAGGTCATTGTAACAGCAAAGGAGGACTTAATCTGGACTGGGATGTTCAAAAAGCAAATATGGGTGTGATGATCAGGTGTCCACAAACCTTTGGCCATATAGCATATACTTCAGAAAACTAAAGACTTTTCTTGAACTGAAATATGTTTCTCTTTTGCATGTATCTCAACCAGAAATAAAGTTTTTATGTTTTAAAATCAGGTTACCTCAAAAAGATGTAAAATCCGGTTACCTTTAAAATCGTATGTAAAGATTTCATTCCAATTCCAGTGAACGACACCAGGCTTACATCTACATCCATAACCTAATGTACTTATGGAAAAAGAACATTGCTGAAATTATAAAGAATTATAAATGTACAATGAGACATGAGTTCTCACTTTGATTATCAGCATCATCCACATCAGTCTTTGTCTCATCACCTGAGCTAAAATCACTCAGCATTTAAACACGAGCATCATCGTCGTCTCATCCGTCTTATCTCTGTTCACGCTAACGCCAGCCAGGAAATAATCACTTATTTCAGTCATTCTGATAGATTTCTTGTTTACATAATTTAATTAGGTCATTTAGACATTTAAAATGTATGTCTATGTGCTGTTTTTTCTTCATTCTTTTCCTCATTCCCACTTTGAAGACATTGTGATATTTATTTCTGTATATACGCAGTATGTTAGAATTACAAACTAATTGGAAGCAGCAGAGGGTAAATTTTTGTAATAAATCTTTACAATGTTAGTTTTTTATTTCTTCTTTTTAGTGTTGCATGTAAAATTTTTGTAGCTTTTATTTATTTATTTTTAAAAAGTATGCTTACTATATTTTTCACAGAAGTACTACAGTTTTGCTGGAGGTTTCTTGCCAAACATGTATATAATTATTTCTATTGTAGATATGTCTTAGAGAATCATATGATATTTTTGCTATGTCACTCATCCTTAGTTGGCTCTTGCTTCAAAAGTCCATGAGGCTGTTGGTTTTGGTTTTCATAGTGTAGTTTATTTATATCACACATTGTTTTCCACTCCCCAGTGAAATTCTGTTCAATAAAAGCCCGTACATTTTTGCTTCGTTTTAGTAGTGATGTGCTCGTCTGACGCTATCAGTAAGGGAGCCGATACTGAAGCATTATCGGATTGTATTTGAGCTATTTTCTGATCAGAGGCATTGATTTATTCATTAACTCATCGTTTAGTCCATCCTGTTCAGGGTCCTGCTTTGAATGTGTTAAATATGTAAAGTGTTTTCTTTTTCTTAGCCAGTTTTTTCTTTCTCTTGTGCAGCTGCAGGTCTGTACTACCTGGCAGAGTTGATAGAGGAGTACACAGTTGCCACCAGTCGTATAATAAAATACATGATAATGGTGAGTGAGAACTAAATTGATGAATATAAATTTAATATGCTAAAGCATTTTGGTCTGAATTGAACATTCCACAAGTTTTACACTGGTACTTTAATAAACTAACAAATCGAATCATCTTAATTTTTTTTTTCTAGATTTATTTTTTGATTTAGATTTATATAATTTGTGGATCAAGATATTTAAACTGAGATTTGTATACGTGTCTCCTCTCTCTCAGATCTCCACGGCAGTACTGGCAGGACTCTACCTGTTTGAAGGCTTTCCCATGCTCATGATTGGGGTCGGCCTCTTCACTAACCTGGTGTACTTTGGCCTGCTGCAGACGTTCCCTTATATTATGCTCAGTTCACCAAACTTCATCCTGTCATGTAGTAAGTGCAGACAAAACAAACATTATCTTGCATGTATTTTGTTCAGATCTTTGCCTTAACTTTTGCAGTATTGGTTTTAGTATTTGTGTTTTTGTTTCTAGTTTAGTTTGCATAAAAATACAAGGCAGGTATGTGTAGTTAGACCACATACCTGGTTAATTCTCAGTTCTGATTGGTCAGAACATGTTAACAAATTTCTATAACAGCAGCTCTGACAGTAGTTCCGGCTGCAAAGCAAATCACAGGTTTATATTAATGCTCTTGTATATTGTTATTTCTATAGTAACATCTAATACACAGGGATTAAGTGAGTAGCTAATATGAGTTTTAAAAAAATGACTATTTAACAAAAGATATGGTGAAGCTTTCTGTAAAGAGATGTTTATTTAACATTTATAAAAAGGAGTCTCCAGTGTGAGCTCCTTGTATCATTCAGCAAGTTTTACACCATGGGAGAATCTTCAGGACAGAGGAGTTTGTTCTTTCTGCTTCCTCAGTAACATGAAAAGCTGTTTTTTACCTTATTGAAATAAATAAAGAGTTGAAGACAGGCTGGGGAGGGAATGACAGTTTGTTGCTGTTGTAACTTAAATGATAACATGAACATGTCATTCTTTAATAAATGTAACAAAAAATCTTAAGTGCATGGCATAAGTGGAATAAAACACTTCGGTGGTTTGTGGATAATAATCAACTTTGGGATGGTTAATACAAGTCTCCTTCATGTTGAGTTGCATCACACCTCCACATTGCTGATTGTTTTCTTATAACAGCACAGTGTGTTTTATTTTATACATTTAAAACACTTGTTTGGTCACTATAGTCAAACAATCATCTTTAATTATCTTGTTCTTGGACTAATTTTTTTCCTCAGTTCTGGTGGTGATAAATCATTATATGGCCTTCAAGTACTTTGCAGAGGAGTACTACGCCTTTTCGGAGGTGAGTGAAAATCTTAAATGTCTAATTTCCTCGTGTATAAATGATGATCATAAATGTTGGGCTATTACATTAGGGATAGAGTACTCAGATACTGACTGCTCTCTTGTTCTAGGTTCTAGCATACTTCACAATTTGTCTGTGGGTGATACCATTTGCTTTCTTTGTATCCCTGTCTGCTGGGGAGAATGTTCTTCCATCCACAATGCAGCAAGGAGGTCAGTGTTACAGTTCTGATGTGTGTGTGTGTGTGTGTTAAATTATTCTTAATGGCTTTGGTAGTTTCATGTTAATTTCTTGCAGCCTGATATGGTTATAGCTGGTATCTCTGTGGCCAAATTACACGTTTGTTTGCATATTTATTTTTTGATGCCGTGTTCTTGTATCTACAAGACCAGATTTATAGTGCTCTCTTTGACATATACATGTCAGGTTAATTTTCAGTCTGGATGAAGGCCTGTATGAAAAAAGTCTGGAATTAAGCAAGTTAGACTCATGGACTGGTATTAAGCATACATGATGCAAGCAAGAATCTTGCTAGAAAATTCTCGTGTCTACCAGATGCTTTCATCGGGTATTTGAATAGAAATCCAGTTATCTAACCACCGATCATTAAACACCTTTACCTGACTCCTAATATCCTAATAGAATAAAAATGCAGTAGGTATCCTCGCTTTAGCCTACTTTCTGTTGGATGGTCTCTCAAAAATACATTTTATTCTCTGTTTGCTCTTTTCTCCAGATGATGTGGTGTCAAACTACTTTACCAAAGGGAAGAGGGGCAAACGCTCCGGGATCCTCCTGATATTCTCCTTCCTGAAAGAGGCTGTTTTGCCAAGCCGGCAGAAAATGTACTGAAGCACTACACTCAAAGGGTAGAGGACAGATTGAGGGCTTGGGAAGGGGTGAGAGATGGGTTATGGGCAGGGTTTCCAGGTGTCCTAGTGAACTGGATTCATGAGATGAAGGGAGAGGGGGATGTTTAGGGGGCCGAAAGGTAAAAGAACTAAAGAGAGAACCTGTGTGGAGTACCATGTCTGGACGGATGCACACAACCTGCCACGGACATACGAGCTCCTCAACTGAACTAACATGTCTGTCTCTCTGTTTTTCCATCTGTTTTAAATGAAGTGAGCACAGCCAATTTACGCTCCATAAGTGACCCTCAGCCGTGGAATGTCTTCAGGCTCTGGTTTCCTTGACAGGCTTTATTAAGACTGATTTGGGACTGAAATGACAGGGAGTGACAATTGTCAATTTTGGTGTAGAACTTTGTTTAATTTGTGTCTGGAATTTTGTCCAAAAAGTCTTTCATTTTTAAAGGCTTGAATCATAGACATGTGATGCAGTGTCTTTAGCTGGATGATCGATGGTGTGGGCTTCTTTGCATAATTTGGTGACAGCAATACTGTCAGTAGTTGAAGCTGAAGATTCTCATGTAATTTGTCATACTGCATTCATCACGGTATTTGCTCCTGCTTTTTATTATTTGTAAGCTGTACAGAACAAAATAGTTTAGCTTAACATTTCCGAATTAAGCACAGATGAGATTATCTGTAAGATGTAATGGTATATAGAAGATATCAACATATTCTTACGTTTCTTACGGAGAAGCCAAAAAATGTTTAGTACATGTAAGTGAAGTTTGTTAGTCTCATTACATTCTTCATAATGTTCGAAAGCATTAACACTGCTTGTCTTTTTTTTTTTCTTTTTTTTTCTTTCCAAACCCAAGTGAATTTGACCACAGTGGTCTTTCGTCAGATGTTTTTCACATGCAGTTAATAAAATGGCAGTTAAATTTGATTTTCATAGACTGTGTCCAGTTCTACCAATTATTTTTTTCACTTTGAGGTGTGATTCCCTGTCACACTTGTCTATGAACCATTGCCCTTTACATTGAAGTGGTTACTGTTGAGTGTGTGAGGTCGATGAGAGGTGAGGTTAATCTGCCTTACACTATTACATTCACTCACTTCGAAAAGCTCTCACCTGGGGATTTCACCACTTACAGGATTAATAGAGGAGGTGTTAGTAATGCATACTGAGCTAAAATCAGTTTTTGTAAAGTTTCATATGGAAAGTAAGGGCAGGAGTTCCTAGGTCAGCGTAACCTTTCTTTATGAGTTGTGAAATCCTCTGGGTCAGGGGTGTCTGCTTTTAGGCCCATAGTGCTGCCCAGTTTTGGCTTTTACCTCATTTAACCACCTGGGCTCACGTTTATCTACATTTACATTTTACATTTATTCACTTAGCAGATGCTTTTATCCAAAGCGACTTACAAATGAGAAAGATACAAGCAAATCTACTGTGCATCTGTGTGAATTCAATTCTATTTGAATTTTTTTTTTAAAAATTCAGCTTTACAGAAATCCAAGTGTAGATTTACGTTCTTAATGAACAAGCTAGATGTGACGGGGGCAGTCAAAACTTTTCAGTGCAATTATCAAAACAAATCTATGCTTAAATTTGTGCATATACGGTATTTACAGACAGTTTTGATCATCCGTATGCAAGGCACCAAGTAGTGAAAGACAAAGACTGTGAAAGTAGTTAGTGCTGAATACAAACAAGTGTGTGGTTATGCTCGATTTCTATTAATATCAATATTACTGTATTACATTTGTGTACCAACGAAGTTGGAGAATGATTTTTGAAAAATTGGTATTTATTAAGCCTCATTGCTGACAGTTATGCATATGATAGTTCTACATTTACACAGTTTAGACAATGCAAATGATTAAAATCATATGCTAATTACCAAGGTCGTCATGTACAGAATATGGTGTTAGAAGAGGAGGAAAAATCAACTGAAAAAAGGACAGTGGGCAAACAGAACTGGTGTCTATCCCCTGTCTAGGAAATAAATCTTACAACATCTGTCGGGTAATTCTGACAGCAAACAGCACAGCCATCTCAAAGCATAAAATTGATTTGTAGGTCATAGTGAATGATGTTCTTTAGTTTACACTTTTTTTTTTACACTCAGAGCTTTTTACTAGAAATTTATGCATGCATTTCACTTAGACTATAATTGGAATATTTCTTACTGTCAGATAGGCATAAGAACTTTGCCATTTTCTAGTTCAAACTTTTGCATAGTATGTGCTTCTTGTCAGCCTAGAAACACTGTAGTTTACTTTTATTAAGGTGATAAATTCCTTTATTAAAAGGACAAACAAATATATTTTATTTTGACAATAAGCTTTTTTTTTTTTTTTTGTCCATGTCATTTGTCTTCATAGAATATCTAAAAGGACTGGGTATGTACTATGTTGTATCGTTTTGGCTATATGTGGATTGACCATCCCAACTCTGTTCAATCAGGCCAGTGATTGTAGTGTTCAGTAATGGCCAGGCTGGAGCTCTTCAGCCAGATGCATTGCCACTTCAGTCCAGGGAGAAGCTTCATTTCCACGAGTACCTCCTCGGTGAGACAAATCCAGCACGCTGCTGCACTGGAGTTGAAGTGGACCAGAAATTCGAGAGGGAAATTCAGATGGAAACAGGTCTTTCTGAATGACATCCAGTGGCAGGTCAGGTAATTGCTGTGGAATATCATCCCAAGATGTAGTGCAATGGATGTGCCCATTTCCAAAACAATGCAGGGTCACACTCTGGCGTAGATCAGGCTCATCTGCTTCTTCTTCTGGATGGACACCAATTCTCACTGTCTTAGATCTGCTGATGTTTGCTGGAGGAGGTCTTGACGGGTTGGGTGAGATGTTCCACATGTCTCTTGATTCAGTTGCATGGTGTTTTTTGACAGGCTTGGCAGAATGGCAACAGTGATGGCTTAATGTCCACAAGCCTGTTGTAGGAGACCTGAGACAGGGAAGACCTTTACTCTCAGCCCACTCTGACACCTTCTGTTTGTTAATGGCCTCTCTGGCTAACTGAAAGTACAAAGGATTTAAAGGAGCATACATGGTTTTTTGTATAAAAAAGCACCTACTTTAGCACTTAAGTTTATTTTTTCATTTTATTACAAATAAACATGAATAAATAATTTTTTTAAAAAAACCTTCTGCATTCCCTCTGCTTTCCTGTGCATCCTGATCATATTCTGTTTGAGACTCTGCAGTTCTTTGCGTTTCTCCATGTCTGTCTTCTTATCTCTATGCCACATTGCATTTTTAAGAATTCTCTCTCACACACACACACACACACACACACACACACACACACACACACACACACACACACACACACACACACACACACACACACACACACACACACACACACACACACACACACACACACACACACACACACACACACACACACACACACACACACACACACACACACACACACACACACACACACACACACACACACACACACACACACACACACACACACACACACACACACACACACACACACAGTTACTATAGTCTTAACAGTATAAATTAAAAGATCATTTGTCTGTCTAATCAAATACTAGACAAAAGTAACATTAAGGCTTATCATTAATAGCATTTTGGTCAGTGACTTTTTGTTTGGTACTATACTAAATAAAAAATTGTGAGGTTAAATGATCTTGAATTATCTATAATTGAGAAAGCATAAACGAAGTTAATATATTTGTAATTGATATAGCAAAATTATTCTACCATATTTTTAATCACTGATTAATAATCAGTGAAAATAATGCAGTGTTAGTTTTGTATACAGTATGATGTCACGTTGTTGAACTGCATTAAGTAATGTGTTAAAGTAATGTGAAAACACCTCTACATTTTCTTGATAGATTATGAAATTTCTAATGACCATCATGCCTTTTAATGTCTTTGATGTTTACCTGGCAACAACCCTGTGACCCCACAGGCAAGCGTACTCGAGGGGTGTGTGTCCTCGGCTATCACGTGCGTGTGTGTCTGCTCCAACCCTAACCAGAGCTTCAACACACTCTCTCAGGCCTTCAGCTGCTGCCAGGTGCAGTGGGGTCAGTCCTTCGTCTGTGGAACTGGCAGCACATCAGATATACAGTAACTACTCTGATTTTTATAAATTTGGTGTCACCAATTCTTTATCATACTAAAACACACACTGTTTTAGACTTTCTTGTGAGCATTCAGACTGGGATTCATGCACGTTCATCATATCTCAGACTTCAATGCCATTATAACAGTTGTTTAAATAAAATGCATTTTTGTACACATTGGGTTCTGCTCCATGTTCCAGCAGATATGTGAGGCAGCAGTAAGAGTTTGGCTTGCTCTCTGGGCTCAGCACCATGTGTAGCGGTCTCCGGCCATGCGGACAGCATGCATTCACTTCCACAGTACAAGATTCCAGAAGCAGTTTCAAGCAATTTAGCTGACCATGTTGAGCAGCCACGTGGAGCACTGTAAGACCCTGACACACACACAGGCATGGTTTTACACAAAATGCACACAAACACTGAACACCAAAATAAATTTTTCCACTAGACACCTACTTGTGGAGTGACACCAACTGTACATAAATACTTGTGCTGAAATTGTTTACCCTTGTTGCCAGGATGCCAAGAGTACTGAACAGGGAAATATAGATGGAGCTATACACAGTGTGGCTCAGTGAATGTGTGTATCATCAAACAGTTTTCACTCAAGAAAGAAAAATACCAGTGGTTTGTCTGAAACTGCATGTCTGAATGTATAGTGAAATATCCAGAACACTCACAAAACCCACACTGCTCAATATATGTTTATTTCATAGGGTTTAAATTAATTGCATTGTAGAATGTACAGTATATCACTAATAATAGATAATTAAAATATGGTCATAATTTGTTCTATTTGGGTTGTCTGCCACCGTTAGCAATTATAATGTGTGACAAGCAAATTAGTGTCTGCTACTCAAATTGAGCCTTAGGAAGTAAACGGTAGTCACACTTCTACATATTACTATAAAATGAGCTATATTCTATATTGTTCATTTAAAGACTTTGTGTCAAAGAATATGTACAGCAATATTTTATTATTAATTTAGGCATAGTTATAGGCTATAGTTAGTGTGTTTATTCCTTATCATCACCAATAAATATAACTCCTACTTCCATGGGTAAGTTTATGCCAGGAGAAAGTCAGTATTGGCAAGTCTGTGAAATTGGGCTAATTTTGAACTGCTAAGGATTTTTTATCTGTTTATTTATTTTTGTCCAGGGGTTAAATGCTTCAGGTACATTAAATTAATTATCGATTTTCCACAAGTTAAGTAAGTAAGCAAGCAAATATTTAATGCAAACAGTAAAGGCATAGACTATTTACAGTAGGCCACTGTGATTATCATAAGAATAACAGATGAACAGGTGTAGAAATTGGTATAAATAAGCTACTGTAACTACAGTAAATACACATGATGTAAAATAAGCAGGCTATGTTTATTATAAGAATATACTTTGTGTGCCAAAGTTATCTTTCTGCTTATGCTCATATTTTAGGAACATGGAGAAAGAACTTGCATGGTTTTTAAAGAAAGCTTGGCACAGCAGGTAGCATCACCTCACCGCTCCAGCATCGCTGGTTCACTCCTGAGGTTACCATCTGTCGGTTGGGTTTCCTCGGGGTCCTCTGGTTTCCTGCCACCTCTCAAAAACATGGCTGCAGGTGGATTTCCTATTCTAAATTGCTCTTAGATGTGAATGAACGTGTGAAATTGTGTCTGCATAGTGCCATGTGATGAACAGGCATCCTATCTAGGTTGCGTTCCTGCTTTGTACCCATTATTCCTGGAACAGGATTAGGATCAGGATCCACCGCAGCCCTGTCCAGGATGAATGAAAGAATTGTATGATATTCCAATACGTGTTTCACTTATAGTCGGGAGGTTGGTAAGTATATTGTTTTGGATTTGGAGAGTTTTGACATTGATTTGTTTTTTTGGGCTGGTCTGATTAATGATTGGTTACACAGAGCTGTCAACCCTGGGAGAATTAACTGGGAGAAATAACTTAGAATAATAGCTTATACTTCAGATTAGCAATCATAATGCACTCAAATACCAGGAGACCTTTGTTCATTTTAATCACTGAGCAGTCTTGTGGTGTGATTGTTAATTTGGCACCTGTTTATTCTGCTGCTGACTTGGTGACTGCACTCTCTCCAGACTTAAACACAGCCACTCAGGATCTCCAGACACGGCGGCATGAAACAAGTCTCCGGCTGGGAGCTTTCGCGCGCCCGCTGGGCTAAAAAAACAACAACAAAATAAAATAAATAAAAATAAAATAAAAAGCAAACAATGACTAGTAATAAAAGTAAAAGCTAAGTAAAAGAACAAGAATAACTTACCACACGCCCTCCATGACAGATTTGTTGACCTGTTCTGCTGTTACTATGGTGATTCTCGTGCAGTAGCAACCTGCAGAATCAGGCTAAATTATGGGGTGTTTATGCAATGCATTACAAGTATTAGGCCACAATAACAAGCTCCATAAAGTATCAAAGAAACACTAACAGCTAGATTCAGTTTATTATGCCACACTTCGGATAAAAGCGTCTGCCGAATGAATAAATCAAATCTAAATATAACGTGAAGGCATACAAATAGAAATAATTAGGTTTGAACGAACTTCAATATTCTGATCATTTTCTCTGAAGAGACTGAAAATAACTTGCAAATGTTTTGTCTTTCCCCATTTGTATCTCATTTATTAAGCGTTATTAAGAGTGCAGTCGGGTGTGTCTCAGAAAGTATCCGGAAAAACACTAAATCAATAATCTGTTCAGTCTGTAGATGGCGCTAACACGAGTCCCTCAGGAACACCAATGAGATTTATTCAAAGAACAGGAACATTGAGCATAGCCATTGGAGCTGTTGTGCTTTCAGGCACCTCCACCCAAATATTATAGTGTCAGCAGTAGTTCCTTTTCATGCACAGCAGTAGCAGCCTACACTATGTAACTGTGTATATATAGCATACAAAATGCACATACAGTGCTGTGCAAAAGTCTGAGGCGTCCTATTTTTTTTTTTTTGTACAAACGTTGTTATAGATTTTTTATTTTATGACTTCTACATTATCGAGTCAGTACAACAAAAAAAATACATTTTAGATTTCCAAATATTAGTTTTCCAGCACAAAATGAAATGTTACAGAAAAATGTTTGCATGTCTGTAAAGAAAGCAATGTATTACGCAAAAGAGATCACTTTTCAGACGAAAAACACAATGAAGACTGCTGGGTTTTGCTGGAAAAATAAGTGCGACAATCAAAGTCTCCAGAAGAACCGTGGCTGGTTCTACAAGATGCTCAGTAAAACTTACAGCTCATTTCCTTATAAAACTGCACAATTTAGCTGAGACTACTAATACATATTTTTTGAAGCAAAGGGACGTCACACCAAATGTCAACTTTATTTCATTTATTACTGTTTACTGCTCTTTATAGTATTTATTTTTTTTAATGTACACAGTAAAATCCCTAGTGTTGAATTAACACCCAGAGTGTTTATTTGAGTCCAGTGAACTTGTATAAACACTGTAGGGTGTGAATTCAATCAACACTTGGTGATTTTGCTGTGTAGAATTATGTTTTGAAGGCATCTTTGCAGTACAACATTTCTTTTCATGTGCCTAAGACTATTGCACAGTACTGTATATAGTAGACTCACCTGATAAAAGGATCAGTGCCCACAATGTAAGTGTACCATCCTTACACCTGGGGTGGTACCATCAAGGGTACATCTTTTATACCTTTTGTACGTTTGCCTATGTATCTTTCACCTGGAAATGTGAATACTTGAAGGTACATTAATGAACCTTATGAATGACTGATGTACTCTTAAAGCATTATACCACTATAAGAGCAAATTAAAGGTACACATGCACTTTTCAGTACATTACATTGTACTAAAGCTACCAAAGATGTGCACATGATGCTTCCACTCCAACGACAAAGAAATGTACAGTTTGTGTGGGGCATCTCGTTTAAAGGCAAGAATTTTCTGTGAGAAAAAGTGACATGCTGCAAAGTATTGCAAATACTAGCCATATCACAGTTACTTCATGACTCTGTTGGAAGCTGCCCCTGGCAGTTATCCATTGTTCAAAGAACTACATTTACATTCGTAACTATCTTTTGCCACCTTTATTTCTGAAAGTGTATGGCACAAAGTTACTGTATCAGGGAAATAGGACATTTCGGGCAAAGTTCATTAACTGTTCCTACAATAAAGTTGAATAATTTACTATTTAATGCACACTGTAAAGAAATAAAGTTTATGCATATTGCTTTGCATGGTTAGTGCCTCTGATTTGAGCTTCTGTGCAGTGAATCCTGACAGTCTGACAGCTTTTAACTGTGCTGCATTTTGATCAATAATTATTGATCAGACCTCCCATCAGGAGTGATGCGTGAATGGTCATGATATGGTAATGATTATTTTCTCCATGTCTCTGTCAAGCGTGAACTGTCGATACTTTAAATACTCGGGAAGTATCAGATGGTAAATATTGACCACATGAACTTTTCTTGAACTGAGATAATAAAGACACATCGTAGAAGGTAAACTATTTATGCTCAAATGCTGTTTATTCATCTGACTTAGAACATGTTATTTTTTTTATCCTAAACATTCAATTCAGTTCAGTTTTATTTGTATAGTGCTTTTAACAATGGACATTGTCTCAAAGCAGCTTTACAGAAACATATAAACACAGGATACAGATTTTAAGTGTGTGAATTTATCCCTAATGTGCAAGCCGGTGGCGACGGTGGTGAGGAAAAATTTCTTAAGATGATGTGAGGAAGAAACTTTGAGAGGAATCAGACACAGAAGGGAACCCGTCCTCATCTGGGTTACAGTGGATAGTGTAAAAGTAAAGGGAAGTTCATTATGGATTTTATATGAAGTCTGATTGTTGAACTAATCCACTGTTCACTAAACATGTCGTCAACTTGTCCTGTCCTTTTTTTTAAAAAAATTCTTACAAGGCTTAAAATACACACACATACAATTTTTTTAAACTGGATTGACTGCAGGCAACTAATAACAGAAATGATTACACACACTTTAATAAGTTGTGTAAGTACCAAAAAATCCAGTTTGCAGCCAAAACCTTAGTGCTGCCCACCACCAATCTGGATTATGCATTTTTTTTTCTTTTCTGATTTATTTAAAGAATCATTATACTGATTTCAGGTCAGAAAGCCTGGAGAGTAACAGAGGACAGAGAAAATGAAAGATTACAGTTGAGTTGATGTTGGCGCTGATATTTGTAAAGTCTGCTTAAGGCACACATGAAAATGAGCTCATAGGTTTCTCATGAGGCAGCTGCAGTGCTGCTTTATGATTGGCTGAGCAGTGGACTAATAGAAGTAGAGCAGGTGGAGTTAGAATGCCAGCCAGTTCGGGTACATTATGAAACCAAACATAACAAATACTGATCATGTTTGTGTAAGCACAAATATTCTAGAGCAGATTTACTTTCATGAGAAAGTAAATTTCAATAAACTGTGTGCTACTAAAAATCCAGCATCTATATTTATTATTGTACTGCATTTTACATACTGTATGTACATACAGCAGTCATTACTGAAATGCATAGTGTATGTTGTCTCTATATATCCCTCTTATTGGTGTGGATTAATTTTATATAATTGTAGCTCTGACAGTAGTGCTGGCTGTAATTCAAATCAAAGTTTTATAATTATGTACTTGTTGTAATATTGTATCTGTCTCTAGTAATGGATAATTCACAGGAACACTCCACATAATGATCAGATTAAAAATGTTGTTATGTAACGATTTAAAACATATAATCATTGATATGGTGACATTTTTAGTAAGGAGACATTAATTTAACATTTATGAAGGAGTCTCCAGTGTCAGTGCTTTCTACCATGAGAAAGTCTTCATTACAGAGGACTGAGTTCTTTCCAATTTCTGTGCAACACTACAAGCTGTGTGTGTGTGTGTGTGTGTGTGTGTGTGTGTGTGTGTGTGTGTGTTTTGTTTATTAACTTCAGGAGAGGGTAAAAAATAGAGGCTGGTGAGGAAACTGCTATAAAGGAAGTAATAAAAGGAACTAACCGGTCTTTTGGACGTTCCACAACATTAAATGTAACTATAAACATTTATTAAATAATTATTATAATGGCACACCTTATCACGTTTCATTCCATACTAACATACATGTCATACATACATATATAAACTGCAAGATCTCATATGCTGAATTAATACCTTCTTCTACTGAATGACAGATGATCCCCATGAATATGGCAATATTATTCACAGAGGAGTGAAGTGGAGAAAGCTGCCAGTGAAATGTTCTCTGTTTTAATGCTATGCCCATTCGTGATAAGTTCTGAAGCTGAGCAGAAGGTTGACTGTTCTGTGAACTCTAAAAAAAAAAAACAATGTATGGCATATGAGAGAGCAAGAAGAGAGACCAGAAAGAGTTATACAATCCTCACATCGCATTCATGTTTAATGAGCCACCTTGTGAAGACCTCATGCCCAGGAGACTTCTGAGTTGTTAGTGTAAGTGCGCTGATGTCCTCACTTTCTCTGCTTAGCTCCTTAGCTCTGTCTCTCCCTTCATTCTCTTCTAACCTTTTTACCTGTCTCTTTTGGTCTTTTTCCCCATAGATTACTATCTCTCTCTCTCTCTCTCTGATTAGCATTCTTTTTTCTTAAAACATCAGTTTTTCTTTTGGTTTTCTCTTTCCTCTATCTTTCATTCTCTACTTTTCTCTTTCTCTCCTCTCAGCCCTACACTAATGCATCATGGCATATTCTGCAGCTCCAAGTCACAGTGTGAGCTGGTTTTGTGCACTGACCGGACCATGACCTCGCTCACACACACCACACTGTACAAGTGAGATGAGGGATGGAGGGAATGAAGGAGAGGTAGGTGAGTGAAATAGTAAAGTGAACTAGGACAGTGATGCATATTTGGGTCTTTATTTTACAGTCTAGTTTATGTTAAAGTGAGAAAGAATTACACGGAGAATCAGGCATATACTTGAAGTATTTATTTACAGCAACTCAAATTGTTTATTTGATATTGAATTGGTTTCTGCCATTCAATAATTAATCTATGCAGATCCTGAAATGGTGTGCAGACACGAAAAGAGAGTGATAAGTATTATATTCCCGATTTGTTTTATTCTAAGTAAATTATGCATGTAATTGCATGTAATGGCAAGATGACAACGAGATGATGGCAGCTCCCCTTCCACACAGCCTCGAGTTTTCTGAGATGCATCTTTCACTGTGTAGAGCTTTGCTTCTGCATCCATGGACCCTGTATTCACACTGTTATCACGTGTAGATGTGTATGTGTACCTGAGAGACAGGGAGTATTATACCTAGAGATCTGTGGTATGAAAACATGATTAAGAGCTAAAAGAATGGACAAATCCCTCCTATACATGAGAGATAACAACAATTCTAGTAAATCCAAAAATAAGGATAACGCTTGGGAGATAAGAAGATGGAAAGACATATGCAGTCAAAGACATCTATTTGAGATGCAGTCTGCAATGGTGTTACATTAAATGAAACAGGTTTACTCACAGAAATGATCTCAATTTAGTTTAAACACAATTATTTCACTTTGCACACTTGAGACCATATAAACACATATTTGGCATATCGCACTGTAAAAATGAGATATTAAAACAGGATTAAACATGTACACTTCCGAACAAATCATTTTCTGTCTTTTGTTAGAAATCCACTGTTTGGGCCCAAATGCAAGTAGATTCATAGACTGTTATTTTTAAGTCACTTACTCCATTACACTGACCCTAATTCATAAAAAAATATGCAGAAAAAAGCCAAAAATTCAACACAGAATAACTTAAGAACCAATGCATGTCCTATTAGTGAAGCTATCATACAACATCAAAACTAGAAGTGATTTGAGCACAATTGCAGAATCAACTTCATTTAACTGCAACTCAAGCAATTCTCAGGTTCATAAAATCCTAAGATGAAATTTACGCACAGACATGAGGTTGATTGAAAGTGATAAATGAGGAAACATGTTGGTGGAATTTATTACAATCATATATAGCCTTAAATTCATGAATAAGGACTAGTGTATTTTTGTACTTTGAGTGACATAACATTATGTCCTATATCTAACCTAGCAAGGCGTGATTTACATTAGTTAGAAAAATGTAAGCTTGACCACCACAGTGCTAATGTTCTTTAATTGGTTAGGTGACCTTAATTTCATCACATGAGTTGGTCTTTGCATCGTATGTGGTATGCACTTATAGAACACACATGAACACAAATATTACACACATAAACAAACCAGGACTGTAGATAAATGGCAGCAGGAATTGTGGTTAAAGAACCCAGATGAGTCCTGTGTAAACACTGACAAAATTACAAATAATTATAGAATGATTTATAACCATTCCTGCTGATTACTGACCTGTCTAGAGCTGCAGGGTTACTCTGGCTTAAAGTCATGTTCTGAGTGTAGCTGGTGTAAGCCAGCAAGGTGACAGGGCCTTCAGGGAGGTTCTCTCTCTCTCTCTCTCTCAAGCAAAGGTGACCTTGAATTTTGAATTGAAAAAAAGGCTCTACAACTTACGGAAAACAAGAGTGGATACAAAAGCTTGTTATTCAATATATTGTTGAATAACAGTATAATAGCAGTTTCAAATAGTTGGTTTACTGTGTTGGAGTCATAATAACTTTAAGAGCACATCCCTCTAGTATAGTTAGTTTTCATTTCCATGTATCCTGAAGCTTCATGCTTCAGCTCTCTTCTCTCCGAATCTCTTCAATGATTGGGACCCATTTTAGAACTCTCTCCTATGTGAAAATGTATAACATGAATAGCTGAAGTAGAGTGTTGTAAGTCATCATAAAGTTCATATTGTGTTTGGGCTGTTGATATGTAATATGTGCTGTCATTAGTATTAAAAAAAAAAACCCAATTAGGAAGATTTGTAAGACATGCTGACATACACAAACATTTTTACACACATACTTCACAACACTGATCTTGCATACAAAAAGGTTTCTCACCATTTGTTATAAATGTTATACAGGTGAACCACTCTTCATCTACAGCTTTGTGGGAATTATTATGCATTTTTCATCATAAAAGCTTGTTGAGTAAAATATCCTCAATTTTTCATCACACTCCTTAATAAAAATCATCGAATACATGAGATATATCCATAAAATCAGAGCGCTATGTTTTGCCACCTAAAAGACTCAAAGGCACAACTGCTAAGTAACATCTGAGCTGAGCTTTATGGGTAAACACAGAACAAAATAATTCTATATTAACTCATTATAAATAATCAATATATTTCAGTTTTGTGTTGTGCTACCTGTGCAGTCCCTCCAGGATTTTGATTGCAGAAATGAAAGCAAAATCAAGCAAACACCTCAAAATTAAGAGAAGCTTGCAATTTTTCAAAATGACCTACAAAATTACAAAGCCCTCTTCAATTCACATGCACTGAACATAAGTACAGTTAAAAGATACCATTTCATCACTTTGAAAGATCATGCAAAACAATTTTGTGCAATTGCAATTTTGCCAATTCAAGTAGTTTTCCACTCTCCAAATTGCATTGCAAATTTTGAACAGGCCGCAGCAAAATCAAGCATTTTTGGCTGCAACAATCACAAAAAAACTCTGAGAAATCTTGTTTGGGCTGCCTGTGGTACTGTGTACCTTTAGGTGTGTGTACTGCAAGGTGCCCATTATGTCAATATGCCATTCCCTTTCTTTCTTGCTACACACTGACACTTCACCTCTTGTCTACAGTCAGCACAAGCTTTTAAAAATCACACCTGTCTCATCTTGTCCTTATCATCTTCTTTCTTTTATGTCTCTCTGCAAGATGCTGCTCAGATCCAAGTATATGCATTTTCCCTTCATGCCCTCTTTCCTTCCCATTCATAATTCCAAGGCTTTATCAGTGCTCTCCTTGTAAAAAAATTTTTTTTTGACCCTACGTATGATGTGTATGTTTACTTGAATCATCTGCCACATAACTGTTCATTTTTCCTGATATGAGTATAGTTAATTGATATTACTCGATACTCCAATGATTTATATCAAGAGAATATCATTTAACATATCTACTTTTACTGTTATTCAAAGTGAAACATGCTAGCATGAATGTTGTACACTTTTGTAAACAATCCTGCTTTCAGTTCATTGTAGCAGAATGACAGGTGTTTTTATTTACATGCAAACATTAAACCGGTTAAATTCTCCATGCCTTTTAATGAGAGACTTGATGGGGCTATGTGATGGCTGTGTAGAGAATGTAGGCATAGCACAAACTGTCTCTCTCGGCACACAGCTCTAAGTACTGGATTAATTAGCAAGCATCACTTTAAAAGCACTTCAAGGTATTTTCCAGATGCAGAGCTGAAACAGGGTCGTCCTCCCATTCAGTAAATAATTAACTGAGTTTTGCTTTTATATAAGGATTATGTTCCCATGGTGGCTCTCATCCAGAGGTTCTGAGGAGAGGGTACACTGCAGGAGAAACATTTCTAAAAGATCATGCAGACCTTTACTATTTACAGTATATCCTATAACTTACTTTAACTAGGGATGCGCAATATGTCAAAAAAATATAACATGAATATAGAATATTTCTGCCAACAAGGATTACACTACAGTTTCAGAAAGTTTTGTGCAGTGTTCATAAAAAATTGTATTTCATGACAATAGTTTATAGTGATTTATATAAACACTGAGGCCACTTACATAATGATGATACTTAGTGCAGCATGGCATGGCATTATTATATATCAGTATGCTATCATCATATTATTCAGCCCTAATTCTAAAACATATTTATTCATGCCTTTATGGAAATTATACCCTGCTAGAAGTGTCTTAGTGTCCATAACCAGAACAAGTGACAAGAGGCACAGCCAGTTCAACATGCTAAGCAATACAAAATCACCCACTTACTTGTCCCCCCACCCCATTCATGAATAAAATTGTGACATGTGATGTTAAGACATGTTCTCAAAATCCTCACTCTGATTCACTTGGTGCAGTCCAAATTAAGGGGCACGTTGAGGTTTTACTGAGAACAACCATAGCAGACTATAAAATACAATACAAAAGAGTCATAACTGAATGCTTTCATTTGTTGCCTTATGCTCTATCAAACATGCAAACCTTATATATATATATATATATATATATATATATATATATATATATATATATATATATATATATATATATATATATACATACAGACTTCAGGGTTGCGATGGATCACGAGCCAATCCTGGGAATATGGGTGCAAGGCAGGAACTCACCCTGGATGGGCCACCAGTCCATGCACACATAGACTCCTTCAGTGTTTGTAAAAAAAAAAAAGAGAGATACATATCTTGGATATATATCTTACATCTTGCATATACATATCTTGCTTATAGAATGGGACTGAAGAATATATCAAAAAGTTTCTTTAGGAATTGGTTTGGCATTAGGTAAAATGATATCCACTTATTAATGATTACCACTAAGAGACAGAGTGCTATTGGGCTAAATTAAGACTTTCAAACGGTGTAACTCATCATTATCATTATGGCTTGGCGTCCTATCAGTAGCTACATGATCCTAAGTAGTGGTCTAGTTTGCAATGGCTGGACATAGATACATATCTCATAGAAACTCTGAGCTTTTGTAAACAGAAACTGAAGCCATACATGTCTTTCAAAGCTTACAACTTTGTTGCTGTGGATACATTCAAGGCCTAATATTTTACGATTACAACATCATGGACAGTGTTTCACTGAAAGCCGAGGTGCTGTGCAAACAGATGCCATAAACTAAATTGTTAGCTGAATAAAGTTAAAACTTTAATCTAGTTAAACATCTCCATTATAGGCAACTCCTCAGTAAGTATGTGACCTAGCTACCAAGTTCTTAATGTCGATTTTAGGCAGCATATGCATGTTTGGTAAAGCAATAAAAAACAGTCCTTTTAGCTAGCAAAGCTAAGCCTGTTAAATTCTCAGTTCGTGCGCTGATTTCACTGATATCATAATTAACTGCTTAGCCGAGATGAAATGGGAATTTTTAATGTGCTGCTCAGACCCGTTACTCTTCTTTTTTTTCTTTGCAAAGGTGTCTGATTTGACAGTGTGTAGTAAAAACATAGATGTTTATGAACACTTTTCAGATTCTGACGCCCAACAGCACACCATGATCACCTAGTGGCAATTTAACACACCCAGTCTGTCTAATTGTGTGTTTTGGTGGGAAGAAAACCAGAGAACCTGCCAGAAACCCACACTGACACAGGGAGATCATAGTAATATAGCAGTAACTCAAGTTCAGGATTGAACCTGACCCTGGAGCTGTGAGGTGGCAAAGCTAGCAGCTACACCACTGTACCACAGTCCCACCTCCCCCTTCTTAGCTGTGGGTCCATATTGTCATTATCTTTCACCACAATAGCAGCATGGTGTTTTTGACACTTGCAGAGGGGAAAGCATACGATTTTTGAGAGTGAAGACTTTGGAGGGAATCTGGTGGTGATGATGATATTGGTGTCTGTGTGTGGGGGGAGGGTAGTGAAAATGCTTAGGGGATTATAGAGTAGCTGAATAAGAATTAAAAAGATGGAGGGTGATGTGGATGGATTTTGATTACATACAAATTCATAAGAAAACATATGAACTCTAATCTTGCCGCAACTTTGATCTATGATTTCCAGGGGAATATTAAGTCTCGCAAGTACTTTTTTTTTTTTCTTCAGCTAAGCACAGACAAATTAGAGAAAGGCAGGTTGCTAAAATAGCAGCTGACCAACCATAAATTCCTGAGCATGATAACAGCAGTTTGCATGTCTTGCAGAACAACAACATTTAACATTAGAAGGACAAAAAAAAAAAAAAAATGGAATGTGTCCAACAATGTAGGTATTCCTGGTGAGTTTAAAGCCCAGTACATTACGAATTTGCATAGTATAGAAAACTGTTTCACGTGTGACATGCCTAATTATCTACCTGGCAGGCCTAAATATTATATAAAAGTATATACCATGTCCCTGATGTGTGCATACGCACTCTCCTTGAGCTGAGAAACACTTTCTGCATCACACACAAACGGTCTGGAAGCTCGCTGCTATTTTGGTTGATGCTAATTTGCTCCGTGTTGGTTCTGAGGTTCACAGCTCGGTCAGCTTTCCCTGATACTATACTCCCGTTTGTCTCCGTAAAGGTTTTCCTGTCGAGTCGCGTTAACGTCTCGGACTCATGAACTGTGAATGCACTGCGCGCGCAGGAGGGGCAGATCCGCGGGGTCCTAAACATGGCCCTGTTTCTGTCAAAAAGCAACTAGTATGATATAGATAAATGTTTTAAAAATCTTTTAAATGTCATACAACTGGAACGACGTGAAAGATTTGAGCTGAGTAATTATATGTCTAGGCCTAAATTTTAAAATACAATCAAACTCAAACACGAAGAAGAGATTATTTTATTATTATTATTATTATCATTATTATTATTATTATTATTATTAACAACAACAACAACAATAATAATAATAATGATAATGATAATAATAATAATAATAATAATAATAATAATAATAATAATAATAATACTTGTTATTATTATTTATTTATTTATTTATTTATTTATTTATTTTAGATATTTGAGATAAAAACAAATGCACACCACTTAGCCTTTAAATAAAATGAATATAGAAGAGAGTAAATCCTCCTCCTCCTCCTCCTCATAGAGCTGAAATGTAAAGAGTTTTAAGTGATAAAGTTTAAGTTCAATGTTTACCTCACTCCTCGCTGTGCTCGCGCCGCTGCTTCACTGCGCTCGAGACTGAACTCTCCGTTAAGACTCGCAGGAAGCTTTCACATCTTTCTCTGTTTCTGTTTCTGTGATCTTATAAATTATTCATGCATCCAACTCAAAATCCAAAACGATACATTTTACGCCATCTTCGAATGAACTAAATTAAAAGATCGCCGCATATTGCATCACATGTTTATAAAATGCCAAAGAAAGTAATAATAAACATAGTTTTCGCCCTTAGACTATATTATTTCGAGAGTATTCTCAGATTTATTAGAAGGTTTATCACAGTATGTGGATTTTCTGATTTGTACTGACTGTGATTATTAATTTATTATGACTGTGTTTATTAAAAGTGCTGACTTTGGGTTGATACATTAAGATCTTATTGCTCTGAGAGAGAAAAGATTCATAGATTTTTTTTTTTTACACATCACTGTATTGGGTATATTTTATTGTATATCTAATAGATAAGAAATTGAAGCGATGTGTGAAAACAGATAAGAAGTAGGCTAACAATTTAGATAGCTGATAGGCTATCTAAATTGTTCCAGTAAGTCTGGGGGGGGGGGGGGGGGGGGGTAAACAGCAGCAAAATGCAAACTGGCATATCTACCCAGAAAGACACTTTATTTTACCATTTGATGTGGAGATTCTCCTTTAAATCTGCCCTTGGCTGTTTCCCAGAATTCATTCCGCGGTAAAACGGTGGCTCACACGCAACTTCACAATCTAATTAGATCATATAAAGTGCACAGGGGGGTTTTATTTTCTCATAGACCTTTTTTTTATTTCATGCCAAACGTTTAGGCCTTAGGGAAGTGGAATTTGCATATCTAAACTCAAAAATATTTTGAATAGTCCACACTATGTTTAATTCATCACGTTTATCTATTTATTTATTGTTTGTTTATTTATTTTATACTGTTTGTTTGTTTATTTGTGTATTCTTTTTTTTATTGTAGGTTATACTAGGCCTTTCTTTAGGACATGTTTATTCCACTTGGCCCTTGAGTGAATCACCATGGCAACAGTGTTAGTTGACATGTGCACACCATGACCTGTTGAACTGGAAGTCATAGAGAATCCCCATAGTGTTACTTCTACGTCGTTAGTTAGTTTGTTTGTTTGTTTATTGGTTTGTTTGTTTTTTGCATTGTCAAGAAAAAAAAACACTGTGGGTAGAAAACATCTGAAGTTTCTACTCAGGGTTTACATTATATATAAAAGCAGGGTCAAAACATCCCTATGGATTGTTGTGCTTTTAATGTTTTTTTTTCCATAGACAGATGAGTGAACAACAGTGTTCCCTTTAAGCTGAAAGCTTCACCAATGCACAAATCTCATGATGCTCCCAAAAAAATTCAATCTGTGCAGAATTCAGACCAGACTCCCCCCACCCCCCAATGCTGAAGCCTATGTAGTAGACTTTGAAAGCTTCCAGAGAGATAGTGAACAATGGTAGCAAATACAGCTCACAATCACAGATCACTGCAGCATCCCCAAGTGCACAAATAATTAAAGCAAAAATCCATACTTGAGCTTTCACACATTTCCCACTGATGTGAGTTGAGGGTGAACATTTTAATTTTTTAAGAGGCAGCGCATGCATCTGTAGCCAGCATTTCAAAGAATATGAATACTCGAAAACCACTGAACCCAAAAACCTAAAACATAGGGATATACTCTCTCAGTTTGAATGCACAGCTCAAACATCTGTTATCCAGAGAAATGTTTCTGAAAAACTAGTCATGTAGTCTGCTGCAGGAACAGGTGCAACCCACACTGCTGGCTTTATTTGTGCATTTATGGAAGCTGCAGTGATCATGAGTTGTATTTCTTATCTTTGTTTACTACCTCACTGAAGGTTTTGAAACGCTACTACTTAATGCTTCCACATGTGTAACAAAGAAGTTGCTCCAAAAGGCCTACTGGAGTAACTGACAGATGATTGCACTGCAATTCAGACCAGCCAACAATAACTTTTATTACAGGTCTTTTATAACTGCATTGGATTTTTCTTTTCTTTTTTTTTTCAAACACAAACACAAACCAAAACAGTCCCACTGCCACCCAAACTCAGTCCCAACCACAAACAACACTAGCTACATTAGCTTTGAGCTTAGCAAGTCATGTTAACTGTTCAACACCTCTGACAATGACCTGTTACAACTTGTTAGCATATTGCTGTTCCATGGTGTTGTATTCCCAGGTTATCCATCTAATGTTAACCTAGCAGGGGCAGAACAGCCACAGTCTGTGTGGATCTTGGGTTATTTATGGTCAAATACCAGAAGGGGCTGCCCAACAGAAATGGGTTTTGCTCAGTAAGCAAAAAAAAAAAAAAAAAAGAGGGAACATTACAGGGGACATTGGTGATAACAAAAGTATAAATAAAGTGATAAATGAAGGTATTAAACTTAAGCTATTCAAACCAGATGTTTTCTGCTCTGAAAGGCACTATATATTAATCTCAGTATAAACACACCTGTTCCTGAAATACTCCAGAGTTTGTTGAGCATACCTAAACAATACAGCAGCACGAAGACGAAGGTGCTAACAAAACAATGCCACCAAAAGTCAACGACTGTGTAAGAGGGTCATTAGAGAAGGAAACACTATTATGAGCTTTTATTTTCATAAGAATTCATGTCATTTAATCCCAATTATGTTCATTTCAATTCCTGGTTGTACATAATGTGGAAAAGTGCAAGGGGCTGAATAATTCTGCATGGCACCGTATGTGCAAAATCGTATATGTTCACAAAGGTAGAAGACACAACCTTTCAGGCAAGTGTTCCTCATATACATGATCAATCTTTAATCCCTTCCTCTGAAACACTGTGCTTTATTCATCACACTTTATGTGCCACAATCAAATTTTCATTGAGGTAATCGAGATAAGACTAAAATGGGTCATATTTCCCTCCTGCTATTTCTCATCTTCTTCTCCTGCCCAAATAGAAGCTTTTCCCCAGTGGATACATGGCTGAGTGTCAGACAGTGCCAGACAACGTTTTTCAGAAAGGAGGACTTGGCTGATTTTTTTGTGTTTAATGTGGATGTGGACATGTGACTGAGTGAAGTATTAATTGGGAGAATTTTTATAATGCTCTCTAAATCGTTATGTGTGAAACCAGTTACATGTATAACACTCAGATATAAATTAATGCTTTGTTACACGCGACAGTAAAATGGAAAACGAGTATGCAGTGTAAATGTACTGTAAAGCGAATCAGTTAAAAGTTTGTCACCTTTTAGTAAAATTTTTTCATCAAGCCACCAAAGGACAGTTAATTATAGTGAATTTATGACTCATGTAAAGCCACAAAGAACAGGTCTAGTAGATTGATTACAGTTAGGGGAATGATAATGTGTACATCAATGCTTAATGGATCATTCTTTTTGTGCAAAGCTAATCAAGCATACAAGATTATGCACTACTAAGTGAGTACAGGAGTGAAGCTGAGAAAATTTGATATTTAGCAACCTGTTACAAAAAGTCGGAGAAATGAAAACAAGTGCCTAAGACTCTGGTGGTCACTAGGGAGGCTGTGCTTCATGTGCAACTCATCTGATTACATTGCAGAAATATTAGGAACACAACCTCTCTATGTGTTTTGCATTTAGGCTACAAACTTGTTTTGACCTATTCATAATTATAGGGTCTTTTGTTTAGTTTTTTTTTATTCTTCATGATTTGTAGCACTTCCCATAGATTTACAGTTTTGCACACATATATGCTCCTCCGACCAACACTTTTTTATGCTAAAAAAAATCAATCCCGCAGTTTTCAAAACTGACATATGTTAATATTTTATCCCCAACAAGATGTAAAACATGCCCCCACACAAGGTGAACGTTGTAGCTAAAAAAATAGTTCTACACCAGCCCCCTCTGCTGACCATTTTGTGTAAAACGCCTAAACTATTGCAGTTCCTTTTTAAATAATTTTATATTCTTTTTCTTCTTGTGGGGAAAAATGCATTCTACATATTAAGCTCTAGTTCTTCAATTATGTTATAAGCTTCTTTCTTGGAATTGCCTCATTTTCAAATCATCTTCCCCCAAATAATGCTAATCGGCCAATGAGATGTTACCATAATCCTGGGTTGTGTGTCTCATTAGCTAAATTGTACAATTTTGGCTTTCGCCCACCCAGAAGGAAGAGGGCAGACATCTTTAGAGACATCTTTAACAATTAGTAAGTTCATGCTGATCCAAGGCAACTTTCCATATTTCCATTATAATGATAAGATTTGGATATGGATTTGTAAGGAGAAGGCTGATTTGGGGTCATGTAAGCATAAGTGAACTCTTATGTGTGACTGGATGGAGTGATTGAAGGTTTACACCAAAAAATCTGTTCATAGACCTGGTATCAGTCTTATTCAGATTTGACAAGGTCCAAGATTTCTTTTATTTTATATTAATCTGAAAATAATAATGTTCAGAATGGGGTACTGTCCTCAGGTGAGACCTAGGGCCTGCTGGAGGGATTATAAATCACAGCTCGATTTGGAGCATCTCAGCCTCTTAGCACTGTGAACCCCACAAGTGGTAGAAAAATGATGTAGGGAAAAATCGGTGAATGAATAAAAGTACAGTATAGAGCTATAAAATAGACAATAAAACGGATGTCCATTAACATACATGATGTTACACAGTGTACATTCTGACTTGATGATTGATCAATATTTTGTGAGTTCCCTTTTATATTTCTGCTGTTTTGCATTAGGTGTGCTGAATATAGCCTGTCTGAAAACATAAACTTCATATTCTGCACAAACACAGAGATTATGTCTGCTTCATGGTCTGCATGCTGTTGTGTTCCTCTCCTATGGTGCATTGTCTACCTCAGAAAAACATCTGGTGCATTGAGTACATGAGATTGGGTCCTACAGATGTGTCATCAGCATTGTGCTTTCTCTGATGTGGTTATGGTCAGAACACAGGCTCTGGAAAATGATCCTAAATCAGTTTTAAAGTGAATCATCTATTTAAGTTTGGCTCCTCAATGTACATCAGATTTAATATGTCCACACTTGGAGAGATATGTTTAACCTTTCTGAGATGGTTCTGGGTACAGTCAATGTTTCTCAGAATTATGCCATCCTAAAAAGTGTATCTGGAGGGTGACCTGACACAGACGTCTATGCAACTGATATCCTGTTATATATGTGCTGAACATCACTACTGTAAAAGCCACCATCCGTACTTTACAGCTTAAATGACTGTAGAGGACTTTCTTCATTGTGTTCCAAATGGACAAGTTAATGGACAAGTATTAATTATTTCCAATGGAAATATGTTCTGCATTCACAGTGGATTATTGTATGGACTATAAAACTCTGCTGACTGTTTTAAAAACCTCTTGAATAATAATGACATACTAAATCAGACATTCATGCACTCGGTCGAGTGCCAAAACCCTACATTAAAAAATCCATTATTCAAATGAGTTATTAGCCACTGATAAAAATTACATATTAAATCCACTTTGAACCGGGTGGAAGTGTTTTAAAAGGCCTACAACTACCAAGAGTGTTGTGAGGCTTGTGTTTCAAACAATGTCCTAACAAAGTTACTTTTAGATATATCAAAAAAGGAGCAGATATGCATTCAGATACGCCATCCAAAGTGCCACTTCATTCACTACTTCATTCCATGTAATGAAAGAGAGACTGACTAAATAACTAACACAAAAAGTTGTCATATGATTCATTATTGATTGACAAAATGCACATATTGTGTTTTGTCCTCAGTTAATCATAAATCATTTGATGCAATTAAATGAGTTTTATTAAGTTTCTGGGTGAAATTACGTTGCATTGGTATAGGAATTGCCTTGACGTTCTAATTTAGAATAAATGAACAGATACTAAATTAAAATAATAGTTAGCTTAATGGACAATTTAATGGACTAGGCTAATGCACTCATGCATTTAAAGCAAATTTGCTATTTAATTGCATGTTACATTCACCTAAGTGATGCATTTGCCTTAAATCTAACAATGTGGTCTTTGAAAGGCGAATAAAAACTATGTATTTTACTGCATGAATGGTAAGTGCTGCTTTTCTTTCTTTACAAGCATCCAAATAGTCTCCCTGCTGAGAGGTATCAACATGCCAGTGAAAAGTAAATGCTATGGAAGAGCACTTTCCCATGCTCAGGCAGTTTGATTTTGACAGCCATCCTGGTGTAAAAGTATGGTAAACGGATATCTGTCTCACAGGCGACAGCTACAGGCCTCAATTACTGCTGAATACATGGGAGCGTCTCACTTCTTGTCATGTCTGTCTGTGTGGCCATTGACAGAGATTTCTATTTCCAAACTCTGCTTCTGTGACTGAATGGGACGCTTTGAAGTGAAACATTGGAAATCATAATTTACCTGTCAGCAGAACAGTTGGCACTCAGCAAGAGACCACTTTACCACAGGGCTAATGGCAAGTCCTTTTATATTTATTTTGCCACTAAAGGCTTCTGCTGTATTTGAATGAAAAGTATAATAAAACATGGTTTATCTCCTTTTGATGTCCTACACATGTCGTTAGCTCTGTGAAAAATATTCAATAAACTGTGTCTTTTGTGTCGTTTGTTTCACAAAATCAGAACTTAATCAACTAATTAAGCAGTACCTGTTAGACCTTTGTGTTTTCAACTGAGTTCACAATATATGTACAACTGCTTCTCTGCCATTGATTTTTTACATTTACATAAAAAAATAATAATCTATATTTACAATTTATCAAACATAAATCCATGAATTCTAGCTCTGTTTCCAGAATCTTATTGCTTCAACATTAAATACAAATTGAAATAGGTTCTCAGAGAACAGGAGTATCATCATCAGTTTAATTGTGTCACTAGTCAGTTTCTGCTCTGAGGACACATTTTATTAACTAAAAATCACGTTTCCATCCATAACAACACACATTTTATTTCAAATGGTATGGCAAGTACATCTGTCCAGAATACTGGGCTCCTGCATAAACAAATGCATTACCGACTGTTTAATCATAATGTTTGAACATTATTTATCTATCTTTCTCAATGTTTACCTACCTCATGTAGCAGAAACAACAAAAAGATACAAAACTACTACTACATTTTGTACTTTCAGTTAGAAAGTAGTAATGTGTTTGCTTTTGACATGATCTATCACCCAAATAATACCTTCTCAGTGGTGGCTCTTTCTTCTGAAGGTTTCTTTTGAAGATCTATTAAATACTGTTCAGAAAAACAAATAGAATATTGCAAAACAGCACTGCAGATTTGACCATTTCCAAGATTTAACTAGTCAGATCAACTTCGACTGTAAATGGGTAAAATAAACATGTAAATTTGATCATTTTCTTCTAGACTACTCATCAGTTCTTTTTTGCATTATAGCCTATAAAACATATTATATTTGATAGCCAGACCAGCTATTAAAAATTACTTGTTAAATACTTACTCTACAATCTACACAAGCAGGTGAACATGGCTCTGAACAAAAAAGGGAAAGGATGGAGGAGGAGGCGGAGGTAACAGGAACCAGCACAGATCCTGTTAGAGGTGCACTATTGAATGTTATTGTGTGATTGTGATCATTCATATGATCAGGTTGGACTACTTCATTCAAGTTATTTATTGCTGCATTACAAGAAATAGAATGAATGGCAAACATGTTGCATAATACACCACATTTGTATCTACCTGTGTCAAGGTTGGACTATTCTTCATCAATTTAATGAATACAACAATATTTGCTGCTCATGTCAGACAGTCCAAATGATGCATTTTTGCTCTCTGTACACACAAACATAGGGAAGAAAATCTTTAGAAAAAGTAGTTTCATAATTTTACCTATTAGCTTAATACAAACAATACAAATGAACAGATTGTGTATTTTTTTTATTGTTTTTTTTTTTTAAATTAATGATTCGTTGATCGAGAAACATGTGTCAGTTCGAATTTGGTGTATCAAATTGGGGCCACTTGACAGCAAATTCTAAAGATTTATGTCTCATTAATGTGGGCTGCTTTTTGTTGCCAGTCCTGTCGCCCCTGGGATAAAGTACTGATTAAAGTAGAGTTGCACTGACCACATTCACCCTTTCTATACAAAAAGGTTACTTACAGTTTACTCTGCAATCATTCATTTATAAATTAGTACAGCAATAGTTCCAAATAGGGTGTGGTCAGCCCAAACCTGCTCAAGAATGCCAATGCGCCTGTTCACAAAACGAGCTCCATATAGACATGGTTTCCAGTGGTGGTGTGGAATACTATACCTAGAACTATGTTCTGAATTTGTGTTGTATTAACAGCCTTCTGTTTGACACAGTAGCAACAAATGTGCTCTACTTGGTATCATATTAGAATTGCAGTCATGTAAAATTAAGAGCACAATGGAGCCAGTAGGTGTCGCAGTGGCTCTATCATGTCAAAATGTTAACCCTTTCAGATTCCATACAATTGGCATCGTGTTTAATTTAATGAACTATTTGTTGTTTGATTGGTTGTTTGCTGTTTGTTTCAAAATATATAATGCAATCTGAGATATGTTGTCCATCATAATACACATTAAACAGCCAGTTAAACAGTTGCATATCCTCTCCCACTGCATTTGAAGAAAAATCTAGAAACTACAGTAAAGCATAGCAGCACTCTAGCCAAAGAGGAAGAATAAAAATTCCTGTTATAGCAATCTAGCTCATCACTTTATGGGTTTCTTATCATTTTAAATGATGAAATGTGAAATAAAAAGGCCAATATCGTAACAGTTTTCTTTATACAAGATTGAGAATTGAGAACTCTTTAGTTCATTATAGTGGGGAGTCTCATTAATGTATATTGTTAAGGCTACTTCCTTAATACTCATTCTAAAAATGTATTTCTAAATATAAAGTATAAAATGATTACTCACAACCACACAGTATTGATTTATTTATTAACAAAAATGACTAAATACACAAAAACTCATAAAATACTCTAATATTATAAAATGACAAGTTTTGTGACCCCAAAATATACTTAATCGGCTTTCATTATGGTGGCAATAATGTCAGTCACTGTGCTTGGTAATAACGTCCATGGTTTGCTGCCACCATCTCATCAATCATCTCCAAAAGCTCTACTACGTGATCTTCCCTGTGTCTGTTATCCAGCACATGATATCTACCTCCACATTTTTGGATGAGCCATTCCAAGTCCCCGTTCCTCTTTATGTGTTGCTGTGCACTTTCTCCAAGAGCCTCCGCCCATGTAAACAGAACAACAGTATGCCTCCATGCAGCCTCCCCCAGCATGGCCATGGTGCACTCCAGTGCTCTCCTGTACTGTCCCGTGAAGGTTAAGTAAGCAGGCAGGAGAAGGACAAAGGCATGAGGTCCAGGTGTGCACATAGAAACACTATGTATGAGATCATTTTGATAAGTCACATTTATATCACTCGAACGTCTCCATTTTATCCCATGGGGCTCTACAACTAGTAAAGGCTTGCCAGATATGTTTCCTCTCCATGGGTTTCCAAGCTCAGCATCTTGTCCCAGGATGGTGCGTATGGCTGACTGGTGTGATGACCAAGCTTCTCCAATGAGTATCAGCTTGAGTTCAGAAAGTTGGTAGAATAAGCCTTGAGTCACTTGGCTATCAGAACCGGCTGGTTCAAAGAATTCCTCAACATAATCCTCCGTAGTAAGAGTGTCCATTTCCTGTCTGTTTGCTCCATTCCTGTACTCTAGGCATGTTGATTCCTCATTTTCAAGCTCACTGTTTGATGAAGCCATTTCCACACTCTGGCATTCTTCTACTACAAAGCTATTTCCATTTTCCCGATCATAGGTTCTACTATCAATTCCAACCTCTTGATACATTGTTTCACTGTTCCTCATCTGTGTTAGATTAGATGCTGTACTTTGGTTCCATGGTTGAAAATCAGGACTGGGATTACTGTTGATCATTTTAAGCTCCATGTTGTACAAATATTTCCCCCACTTTTCCAGTTGCTCTGATTTCATCTTCAACATTTGTTTCTCAATGTTCATCTCACTTTTCTGGTTCTCTAGTTCAGCTGTATGATTTTCTAAATATTTCTTCTTGGATTCGAGTGTTATCTTCAGTTCATTCAGCTCTTGCTCTGCTTCCTTGTATGCTTGATCTCTCGACTTTAGATCTAGTTCATGTTTTTCCATGTTGTGTTCCTTAATATCCAATTCTTTATATCGATTACTCAGGTCTTGTTCTTTATGTGTGATGTTGTGTTCTCTGATGCTAAGTTCTTTCTCCAGGTCACCTAACTCATGCTGTTTTGTTTCTAAAGAACACTTTATTTCTTCCATTATTTCTTGTTTTTTCTTGAGATCACTTAACATGCTCTCATTTTGTTCTTTGTTAATTTGCCCCTCTCCTTCCCTTTTCTGTAGAATTATCTCTCTCTTGTCCAAATATATTTCTGCACTCCTAATATTTTGCTCCCTTTTCTGAAACTCATCCTCTTTCTTAATCAGTTCTTGCTCTCTTTTTGCTAAGGTCTCTCTGAAATTTTCTAATTGGCATTCCCATTTTTGAGTCATCTGGTTTTCTTGGTTGCTCAATAGTTGTTGCTGAACTGGCTCAACCTCCTCATTTTTGCCCAGTAGCTCTTGGCATTTTAGTTGAAGGTCATGTTCTCTCTGTACAAGCTCCTGTTCTTTTTTATGAAGTTCATCTGTCCTCTGTAGCAGCGTGTATTCTTTATTAGTTAGTTCAGCTTGCCATTTTTCATTATCTTGTTTGCTTTTCTCCAGTTCCTGCACTCCTTTCGACAGTTCCAGCATCTTGTCTTCATACAACTGCTCTGAATTCAGTAGCTCTTGCTCTTTTTTCTTAAATTCCTTTCCTCTGTTGTCCAGATTCTCTCTGAGAATCTCAAAGTCTTTCTTTTCTTTTTCAAAACTGATTCGTTTTACCAAAAGTTCATCTTTCATTGTTATCAGTTCTTTTTCTTTCTCTTCAAGCTGTTGCCTGATGTTTTCAATTTCCTTTTCCTGCTTTTCAGATAATTCCCTTTGTGCCTTCTGATTACTTTCCAGTATTTTCTCCGCAGCCTGATATTCTTCATATTTCTGGGTAATTTGTTTTTCCTTCATATCTAAGTCTTTTTCTCTATCTTTAAATTCTTGTGCTCTTTTATCAAGCATATCTTCAGTATTCCTCAGTTCTTGCTCCCTTATTGCTAAAGTATCTTTGATAGTCTCTAACTCATTTTTCAATTGAACAGTTGCAGTTGCCTGGACTTCTTGCTTGTTCAATAGCTCCTGTTCACGTGCTTCAATCTCCTTATTTGTTTCTAACAGATCTTGGGTTTTGATCTGAAGGTCACATTCTTTCTTTAAAAGCTCCTGCTCTTTTGTCTGAAATTCAGTTGATCTTTGCATCAGACTACATTCTTTTGCAGTTAGTTCTGCTTGCCATTTTTTAATATCCTGCTTGTTTTGCTCCAGTTCCTGCATGCGCATTGACAGTTCTTGCATCTTGACTTCGCATAACTGCTCTGATTCAAGTAATTGTTGCTCTTTTTTTCTGAATTCCTTATCTGTGATGTCTAGATTCTGTCTGTGGCATTCCAATGTTTTTAACTGACCCTGAAGATCAATTTGTTTTACTGCAAGTTCCTCTTCCATTTTTCTCAATCCATTTTCTTTCTCTTCTAGCTTTTTCTTTATATTTTCTATTTCCAATTCCTGCTTTTCAGATAACTCCCTCTGCTCTTTGTGCTTGCGATCAAGTTCCTTTTCTCTTTCTGTCAGCTCCCTTTCTCTTCTTTCTAAGTTTTCTTGGAGGCTTTGGTTATTTTGACACTGGTATTTGAGTTCATTTTCTTTGCCTCTTACTTCATGTTCTCTTCTGTCCAACTGCTGTTTTTCATCTCTTAGTTCTTGTTCTCTGCAGTTAATGTCATCATCTCGTTTTTTCAATTCCTTTTTACCTCTTTCAAGCTCTTGCATATTTTTACCCAATATTTGCTCTCTTTCGCACAGCTCCAGCTCTCTATTATGAAGTCTTCGTTCCCTTTCAGCATCCTTAACATCCATTTCAGCAATCCTTTCTGAAAGCCTCTCCTCATAGTATTTTTTCATCTCTTCAGTCTTCTTCTCCAGCTCTTTACCCCTTTCATCCATAAACTCCAGTTCCATTTGTTGTGTGTGATTTCTCTGTTTCAACAAAGAAATTTCTTTTTCCTTCTTTTTAATGTCTTCTTGGTTCAGTTCATCTTTGATTTTTCCCATTTCTTCAGATTGGTTTAGCATATCTTTAATCTCTTTCTCTCTGCTATCATATTTTATTATCTGGGCCTGCAGGTCCCTTTTATAGTCCTCACATGTAATGTGAAGTCCATCTAACTCCTGAATGAGTGCCGCATTCTGATTATGGAGATTCTCCACCTTGATCTGGACTTCTTTTAGCTGTTTTTTAAATTCTTCTATTTGGGCTCTGCTCTCTTCATTCTGTTGTCGTAGATGGTTAATAATGTTTTCCTTCACCTCTAATATCTTCCTTGTCTCATCTTCTTTTTTTCTTGCATTCTCCTCATTCAGATTCTTTATTGCCTCCATTTCCTCTTTTATAATCACATTTTCTTTTTTCAAGAACTCTTCCATCTCTTTGTATTCATTCTCTAAATCTTTTATTCTAGAAGTGTACTCAGCTGTTTTTGCCTTATTATCATTTTTCAGGTTCTCCATGGCTCTGTGTTTGGCATCAATAGTTTGTTTCAGTGTTTCAATCTCCTGCTCCTTCTCCATGTGTTTTTTAACCAATGCAGTTATTTCTGCATCTTTCTCTTTCAGTTTATTTTGAATTTCAACATTTTTAGCCAGCTCCTGCTCATTTTGTCTCTGCTGTATGGCGACAAGTTCTGCATCTTTCCCCACAAGCTTATCTACAAGTTCATTGTATTTTAATACAGTACTTTCATGTATTTGTCTCGCAGCTTCAGAAGACTTGACTTGGTGTCTGTAAGCAACTTGCAGCTCTTCCATTTCATTTGTCATCAGCTCTATCAATTCACTGAGTTTATTCTTCTCCATTTCCCTCTTCTCATTCATTTCTTTCAACCTTTCCTCTTGCTCCCTTACTTTGTTTTCACTTTTTAATTTAATTTCTTCCACCTCTCTCTGTTTCTCTTCAAGCCTTCTCTCAAGTTCATTTTTCTCTGCTAGTCTTCTCTTCTGCTCTTGTTTTTCATTTAAGATATCTCCTTCATAGTTTAGTTTCGATTCTGCCATCATCTTCTGCATCTCTTCAATTTTTCTTCTTAGCTCCTCCACCTCCTTCTGTTTGTGATCCAATTGCCCTTTCAGCTCATTTTCAACATCCTCGTGCATTTTTGTGAGCTCTTCTTCTCTTTCTTTTCTTTCTTGCTCTTTTAACATGCTGACACGTTTAAGCTCTAGGATATTAACTTGTAGCTCATCCACTTTTTCTTTTAATTCCTCACTCTCTCTTTCTTTTTCATCTAACTTCATTATAAACTCTCCCCTCTCTGTGTACCCCTGATTGAGAGCTGCAATGACTCTGCTGTTTTCCAGGCTCAGCTCTTGAATCTCTCTTTCTCTATCCTCTGTTAACCAAGCCATTCTCTCCTCCAGTTCGCCCATGATACTCTTTCTGTCATCTTCAGTTTTATCCATTCCCTCCTCCCTTTCTCTTCTTGTTTTTTCTGGTGATTTGACTTTGTCTTTCCTCCAGTCGAAAATCCGCCTGATGCTTTTCACCTCCCTCTCCCTCATCCTCTTGAGCTCCATCTCTTGACGCTGAAGCTTCTCATTAACTTCTTTTAGCTTCACATTGAACCTATCGTTCTTTTGCTTCCCAAGTTCCTGAATCTCCTGCACAACTAGCGAGAAAGCCTCACATCGATTTCCTGAAACCATTTTCTCAATCTTTTCTAAGAGTGCAGTTACCTGAGCTTTGGAGCTGTCACCTTCCAAGACAATGCTGCTGACGACATGATATCTGTTGCCACACTTCTCCAACAGCCAATGAAGATCTCTCCCTCCTCCCTGGATGTGTTGCTCAATAGTAACCCCCTCTCTCAGCTGATCACCTCTTGTGAATAGCAGCATGGTATGTCTCCATACTCCTTCCCCAAGTAACTCCAAGTGCTCTCTTACTGCTGTAGCTCTGACTAGGGCATCCACCCTCAGTGTCAACAGAAGGGCATGGGGACCAGGAGGACACAGTGTCACACTAGCACAGATCTCCCGCTTTACTCTGTCTGGCGTGATTCCTTCAGGACCACCCTCCCATCCAGGAACATCCACTACTGTCACCAACCTTCCAGAAATTTCTGCCTGCTGCCGTGAACATTCCTCCGTGGCCTGGCCTGTTTGGAAATATGCAGACCCTCTGAGAATGGTATTCCCGGCAGAGCTTTTCCCTGTCTCTCTTTCACCAAAGAGGATGAGTCGTATTTCTGGGAGACGTCGAGAGCCCCTGGAGAAGAGACACATTTCATCCAGGTCCTCAGATGGTGAAATATCAGCTGTGTGAGACAAGAAATCACCATGTTTGTTTGAGTATGAGTTTTGTATGAGTTTCCTCAAGTATTTAATTAAATTGATTGAATTATAACATATAACATATATCAATCTGAAATAAATACAGAAAAATACAATAACATAAAGAATCACTTAAGCATGTTCATTCATAATGCATTGTACTTTTCTCACTTTAATTTTGTCACATATCTCTCTTCAGCCAAACTTGCTTAAATTATATACATTTTAAGTGAAATATTTTCTGCATATATAGAAAGTATTAGATTGCCTCACATGTCAGCACAGCTTTTATGATCCCTTTTTGTGCTTGAGTCTCCATTATTCTTTGTTTTTTTCTTCTCTCTCTTGCTCTTCTTTTGCCTTCTACTTCAATCCCTAGGAGTAAAGGGTCACATTCATAATGTCTTCCCCCTCTTTCCTTTACCATCTCTTCTATTTTACTTATCAGTTCCTTCACCTGAGTTCCATCTTTGCCACATCGCTTGTTTTCAAGAACATGTAACCTGTTTCCACACCTCTCAAGAAGCTTCTGAAAGGTCTTTCCTGCATTTTGTATTCTCTGCTCCATGGGAATCGAGCCTAGTTCATCCCCACGTGTGAATAGCAGCATGGTGTGAGCCCATGCCATCTTGCCCAAAAGCTCCAGGTGTTCTTCCACTTGCCTATAGTAGTCATCTGTGACAGAGGCAAAGGACCGAATCACCAGAAGCAAGGCATGGGGTCCAGGTGGACAGACTGTCACACTTCTCATTGTCTCTCTTGTTACCCAGGCAGGAGTGCCATTGCCAGAATAGTACCATTCCCACCCTGGAGTATCCACCACTGTAACACGATGGCTTGCTATGTCAGCTCGTCTTTTCACGCACTCCTCAGTTGGCTTTCCACTCTCAAATCCTCCAGCCAAGCCAAGAATGGTGTTTCCTGAAGAACTTTTCCCAGTTCCTTTGCGGCCTAGTAGGATCAGGCGCAGCTCTGGGAGAGGAGGGTTATCATGATGAGAGCTCCCTGCTGTCTTTCGTACATCCTGCTGTTTGGCTTCTGCAAAAAATAATGAATAAATAAATGGCCATTTTGATTTATTACTATGTAATTTGCTATGTAATTTGTCTGGGTATGTAGTTTTCTGCATGATTTTCTATCAGTGTTGTATTTACATCCATCAGTACTATGCCCAGCATGCTTTACATGATGCAAATGCATTATACAATCATTTGGGAATCTTCACAAGAAGCAATCCAGCATCAGTATATTGATTGTGGAGTTGTGAGTAAGAACCAATCAGCCCATCAAAGCACAGGAGGTAAGATTTCTCAGAATTAAATAAAAAAAATAAAATTATGCTATTTAATGCTAATAATGCTATTAATTATGAAGAACAATAAAGTGCTTGACATGGCAGTTCCACAAACAAAATGACACTAAACAACAGGAAAAGGCACAGAAACGTAATGATATAATTTTACTCTCATTTATAAATTCAGATTCAATGAATAGGCAATTTTCAGCTTCATTTCTGCTCATTTCTACTCCACCCACAAAGTGGCTGGAGTGCTTAAACGTTTACTTCCTCTTCCAAAATGCTTCATAAAGGAAGAGAGATTGATTGTATTCATAGTAGGAAATCCCACTCTGCATGCAACTCTGACACCACAGTTTTTTCTCCCAAGAGGTTTCTTTAAGTGCATCCACCTATAGATAAATTTTAAATACTTGAATATATATCTTTACATCCTGTCTGAAGACCTAAATGCCCATAACTCTAGGTTTTTATATCAAAACCTATGGCACTCTTATATAGTACATGAATGGTGGAGTAGATGTACGTGTCAGGTGCTCAGACACGCTTCGAAACTGTGGTCATCTTAGATATGCAGCTTACCAGCACTGAAGGGGTTGGAGCTCTGTGTCTCCATCACTCTGCTGTATCGTCCAGCCTCAATTTGTCTTTTCTTCTGTTTGGATCCACTTTGCTCACACCATCATTTTAATGTAATCTCCTGAGAACAGACCATTCACTTCCGACTAGTGTACGATACCGAATGTGGAAGCCAGGTCACATGATTAACCTGTGGTTTCTATCTGGCTTGCAGTGCAACACAGGAAACAGCACATACGGGTGCTGCATACAGACACACACAGAGCGGAAGTCTTAAAAACTCTGTGGTTGAAGCTGCTCTTGTAAAGAGTGCCATCTTCACACACTATGATACTATTTCAGTTGCTTTACAACTTTATTGTCACAAATGTGTACACAAGTTCCCAACCCTAGTGATGGGTTGCATCCAAAATCACATACTGTGACAGTACCTACTGCTTGCCTGTTGATACAATATGTACTGATCAGTATAAGTGGTAAGCATGAATGCAGTACAGATGTACTACATCCACCATGTTGGCATTGTCATGTGACCTACAACTTCAAAAGAGCCGACACGCCATTTTTGATTCTGACAGCACTTCTGAGCCAATCCTGTTGCCTTATGGGATAGTGCAGTATCCACAGTGTCCAGTGGTTCCATACTGCAGAATTGAGGTGGAAGCAGTAGGTCATCCGGTTATTTTTTGCCTATTGTTTTATGAATACTGAGAATTCGGGCATACTCCTTTGGTGTACAGCTTTTCGCCTACTGTATAGTAGGGTAGAAGGGATATTTGGATGCAACCCTGAAGTACTCCCTGTCCTGCTAAGCCCATACAATGATAGCTTAGTTGTGCCTCTCCTTGGCTAGTGATACCAAACTAGCCTAGTTAGAAAAGTTTTATATTTTATCGGTCTGGTAGTCCTACAAACAGTGATAACACCCGAGGCATGTAATCTGATTACTTTTTACATGCAGTAATCAGTAATGTAATCAAATTACAATTTTAAACTAGTAATTAGCCATCTGTAGTGGATTCCTTTTTTTTGAGTAACTTACCCAACACTGGTTGTTAGCAGTGAAACACTATAATGTGCAGGACAGTCAGTACTCCAGGGCCAGGGTTGTGAACCTTTAGTGTAATACAACTAATCATTTGATTCACCATAGTAAATGGTAAATGGCGCATTTATATAGCGCTTTACTCTGTGTCTCATTCACCTATTCACACACCAACGGTAGCAGAGCTGCCATGCAAGGCACTAACTTGCCATTGGGAGCAACTTTTTGGGGTTCAGAGTCTTGCCCAAGGACACTTCTGTATGTAGAGTCATGTGGGCCAGGAATCGAACCGCCAACCCTACAATTAGTGGACAACCTACTCTACCACCTCAGCCACAGCTGCCCTGTACATAGTAAATAAGCTTAGTGCTTACAGAGTATTAGTGGCATTCTGACCCTTTAGAAAACTAAGGTTTCTTTAAGGCAACTGATGGGTTGTGGCCTGGGATTTTACACTGTCAGATTTATACATTTTTGAGTATATAGGTCCTGAATACTACATACTGTCCTGAACTGAAATATGTTTCTCTTTTTCCTGGCTCTAACTCACAATGAGTGTTCTAGCATTTTAATCTGGGTACCCTGAAAAAATGAACAGGGAGAAAAATCACTTTTAAAGAGTTCATTCCAATTCCACTCAAACACACCATGCCTAGCTCTACATTTATAACATAATCTACTTATACAAAAACAGCACTGCTGCTGCTTTAAATGATTATAAGCTTACAATGGGACATGAGTCACTTCAATTATCAACATCATCCACATTAGTTTCTGGCTTATCACCTGAGGTAAAAATCATTTGCAGCATTTACACATGATCATCATCATAATCATCATTTCTTCACTCACTGATCACCGTCTGCACTGATATTACTTGGAAAATAATCACTGATTAATTCAGTGAGTTTAGTTCTGTTGGCTAAATTTCTTCTTATCAATGTTATTTTATTAAGCCATTTAAAATATCATCGACTGTCTTATATACAGAGTGTGTAAGAGCTCTTCTCTGTTTTGATGATGATGTGATGGTGCAGGAGCACTAGACAATTTGAAAGTTGATATCAGATTTCCAACTGAATTGATTAGGCTTACACCCATTTTGCCATGGCACAAAACTATTCAAGACCAACTCTTAGTTAGTGAGGCTTTAGAGATCTGTAGACATCTTCAGACAGACTGACTGTTTTTACAGCTACGTCTGTTAAACTGGCTCCATAAGCTACATGACCTTTGCAGGAATATGCCAAGGCAAGGTTATAAAGTAGCCAAAATAAAAGCATTTCCACATCATTTAAACAGAAATATGTTTATGTTTTCCTTAAAATAGAAGTATCAAAATACATTATTGGCAGAAACACTTAATTTGGTCATTTTTGGCTGTTTTCCAGAATTTAGCTGGAGCAGTAGAGGTTGCTCCACATCATTAGAAATATCTTAATCTATTTAATAGAGTATATCTTCTTTGTTTTCTTTTGCAAAGTTAGATTACAACTTGGAAAACTCCTCAAAGGTCATTGTTGTTCACCTGTTTAAACTGTAAACGTTGGTTATAAGAGTTCAGTTTTTATTTACATTGACATTTATTCATTTAGCAAACACTCTTATACAAAGCAACTTAAAAATTAAGAAATACAAGCAAATGATTACTATGTCTGCAGATGTTTTCATGCCGAACTGAAGTGTACTTCCATCTGAAAGTAATCTGGTCTGTTCTGGATTTACTTAGCATGTTACTGAGATCACGCTTCTGACTCAGTGTTTCCTAAGTATCAGAGCCGTTCCAAACAAGAGAGTTCTGTTTCTCTGTGTTATTTGTAAAGTGAAGTATACCTTGCTGGCTGCCTGTAGAAATGATGCAAACAGCATGAAGGATATACAAAAAAAAAAAGACAGACACTCTACACCATATTATCATATTGCATATTATTTAAATAAAGCTATAAAACTACATTCTGGTTTTCAGTTATAATCAATTATCTCAAACTATGTAACAAATCGTGTAATACATCAACAAATTCTGTTTCATATACAGTGTTATTAGATTGTGTTGTTTTATTAAATGGAAATCTTCTTTAGTATATTATCATCATGTATAAAATTGTACTTGTCTAACAGTCGCCTGTCTAGACAGAAAAGATGGACGTTGTACATTCCTCACTTAGCTCTTTATTTGGTCACATGTCTCTATCACAAGTCTCATTCAAAAGACACACAACACACTGAAATCCTGAAATCCAAGTACATGTGTATGCATATAGACCCCTAGTACATATTTAATGAATTACAAAAGTGCTTGCTTGTATTCCAGTGTGTGCTGAATGGCTTGTAAGCAATAAATAAATAAAAACACACATTCCTGCAATACCCAGAGGCTTCTTGGTCACAGATAGACACACACACACACACACACACACACACACACACACACACACACACACACACACACACACACACACACACACACACACACACACACACGGTGGGCTACTCCTTCTCTGCATATAAATGGAAGAAGGAAAGAGAACTTATCATGCCAGCTTCAGGAGCCTGAAGTGTGTGTATGTGTGTGCAATCTAAGAATCGTCCAGCATCTATACCAACAAACAGATCAGGTTAGTGAACCACCAGCGGTTATAAACAATTAAAGGCTTTTTTCCCGTAATTTCTAAATGGTTGTTTATGATACTTTTGTGATCTGCACTTTCTGTTATTCTGTTATCTTATGAGTGCAGTATTATAAGTAACTAGGACTTGGTGTATAATTAGCTGTATTTTTCATTTGAATTATTGCTGTCATTAAGTTGTAGGATTGCATTAAGAGGATGCACAATTTAATCCATTGATGAACAGTGCAAACATTTGCACTGAGTGGTCAGAATATAAATATGCATGAACTAATTGAAAAAATATATATCATGATGTTTTTAATCTGTTTTTGGCAGAGGTATTGAGAAAGAGAGTCTTTCTTTACTGGTATTGCACTTTACTCTGTTTAATCAAGACTTTATTTATCTTTAAAATATTCCAGGCCATTAAATATCTTGGAGTCCATCACACTCTGAAGCTGGGCAAATTAATGATTTGTTCGGAGCCACTGAGCAGACATGGTGGTTATATTTTAATATGGTGTCACCACAAATTATAATATATTAAAGCCACAAGTTTCTTAAGGTCTATTTGGTGATCACAGAGTACTTAATTTGTGGCGACTATTGCATTTTAAAATGAAAGAGACCGAGAAATCAGTTGAAGTGGACCATTGTGGTTAAGCATGGAGATGATCAATAATGCTACATTTTATTTCAGTCCTACAATTAACCTAAGCAATCAAGGGTCTTGCTTAAGGACCCACAATAATATATATCCACAATATATCCACAACACGAATATGTGCCCTTTTTCAAACCTTGGGCATTAATATGGAGTTGGTCCCCTTTTTGCTATTATAACAGCCTCCACTCTTCTGGCAAAGTTTTTCACTAGATTTTGGAGTGTGGCTAATTTAGCCACAAGAGCATTAGTGAGGTCAGGAAAGTCTTAATGCTAAAGTATCCAAAGAAATTCTAGACAATTATGTGATTCCAACTTTGTGGTAACAGTTTGGGGAAGCACCACATATGGGTGTGATGGCCAGGTTTCCACATAATTTTGGCCATCTAGTGTATATGACTATGTCACTCACATGTACTAAATGATCAGTTGTCACACATCACTCCTCGTGCATCACTAAAGGAATTGTTTATTGTCTCTCCTGTTGTACATTTGTGCAGAAACCAAGAGAAGAACATTTAGTCTAGCGCCTTCAGAATGAAGGATTTCTTCTTTCCAGTGGCAAGACACTTCAATTGCAATGATCTTAACATTAATGACATCTCTGTTTGCATTGCTGGTTGCTTTTAATGGGAGCAACAGAGTGAGGAAACATAAGCAAAAACATTCGGAAAACTTTGACCTCTGAAGCACTTTACTTGCACAGCTGATGAAGGACCATTGTCCAAAACATCCTGTTTCTCTTGAAAATTTGCTTAACTTTTACCACACACAAAAGTTTCCAAAGAACTGGATTATATAGAAATGGCATTTGATGTTATAGACACGCAATTTGCATGATAATACACTGGACGCTATGAGCTTCTCAGCTTCTCTCAGTTATAGCTCCTAGCACCAACAGGAGACTAAAGAAGCAAACTAGTGTTACACTGAACACCAAAAATAAACATTATTTTACTAAATAAGGTTTATAAAATAATTATGACAACACATTATATTTGAGCATCCACTATAAGTGCATGATTATGCTATTCTTTCTCCGAATCTTCCACAACTTAAATCTTCTGTAAACACTCAGTTTGTGTTTCTGTGTATGTATGTGTGTGCGTGCACACACGTGTGTGGTGTGCTAATTTAGTGTGTTGACAACCACTAAATACACTGCCTTAAGAAAATATTTCAGTGTTGATAGATATTTTCTCCATCCTGTACCACCTGCCAAGCACAACTGTGGAAAAAATGGCATCATCAACAATTTGTGAATGCTCTGAAGGAAAACAGGGCATTTACTGTGTTTGGGATGACTCACTGTTCCAGCGGTTTAGTGAGGTGCCAACACAGTGCCCACAGTTCTACTTGTTTACACACATGGATGCTTTATGTAACAGATGTTCAAATAAGCACATCTGTGTTCTGTGTACGTAATTTGTGCCATTTAAAGCCCGATGAATAAAAACAGATGATGTGTATTTAATATTATGGAGTTAACCTGGCAGGAAAAATAGACTTTTTCCTCTTTAATTTACATTTACATTTACAGCATTTAACCGACGCCTTTATCCAAACCACTTCCAGGTGAAAAAAAAGAAGTACCAAATTGTTTCTTAAATACCTCCTTGGTTTGCTCATAAAGTGAATCTTTATCTATACAATATTTTAAGACACTTGAAGCTGGTTACATACTATTATAAATTTATAAAACTTCCACACAATAAGTCATTTCTGCTATACAAACCACTTAGCCCAGTTGTTCCTCATTTGTCAACTGAGAGTTGAAAATAGTTCAGAATTTGCACATGCATATTTGCTGACTCTGCTGCTGGGTAACTTTTGGCTTGAGCTGATTAAGACACAGATGTGATGAGCAGCTCATCCATCACCGGTGACACTTGTGTTAGCCACAGCTATGTGCAGCTTCCCTGATAACACGTAACACTGTAATAAGTGGATACAGCATAGTATATTAGAAAGCTTAAAGTGCTAAAGAACAAGGCATAAAATTTTTGCAAAAGTTTTTGTAGCAATATGGAATGACAGAAAGACACAAGGAAACACTGCAGACAAAGAAAGCTTAAAATACATCTCCTGCATTCGTATATCATCATGTCAGTAATTATTTTAATGGTGAATTTGAGTACATTCATTGCTATTTTACTCTTTTCCTCCATGTAAGTTTATGAGTGTGTGTTGGTAGTATTTTTTCATCAGTATACCAGCCATGACTGACCAGGAGACTCCTGAGAATACCGCCACACCGATAACACCTGCTGTACCTGCTGTACGCCCCAAACAGGCGTCTCACCATGGACGCAATGTGGGCCCAATTGCGAACTCCAATAAAGAATATGAAGAGATCCCGGAGTTTGAGCCGTTCATGCTTCTGCCTAGAGGTCCACCACCTCTTACTGGTGAGCTTGTCCTCACTCCATGAAAACGGAAAACTGTGGGGGGGGGGTTTAACCTGAAATTATTATCTGGTGAGCAGGTGAGGGTTAAGGGTCTTGCTCAAAGTACTAACATTCACTATTCTTGCAGGCATGACATTTGTACACACAACCTTCTCTTCTCTAGCTCAAAGCTGTAATTCCATAAAAGTTATTTCGGTCTTATTTTAACTAATAAAATCACTACAGTCTTTATTTAGCTCTCACACATAGGACTAATGAGCAATATGTGATGTGTAGACTACCTATTATATCATTTGCTAGATTATCCGCTTATAATTGGTTAACCAACGTGCCCAGCAGTGTAACACTAAAATGCTGAGCTGTTTAAATGTTTCCTCTATACACACTGCTCTACTTTCACTGCCTCCTCCTGATTGGAGAGGCTTCTGCGGAGATAACTCCTGCAGAGAAATGTATTCCCTATCTTATCAGAGCAAAGTCGTTCTGCTTTCCTGAAAAAAAAAACTGCCTCTTAATAAAAAAGGAGATGAAAGACATTATTTTAAAGATAGATTGTGGTATTTCAAAATGGTTTAACCCCTGTATGCAAGATATTTAACTATGTTTTTGCTAGATGATAAGTATATTCTAGTTAGATGCTTATTGAGACATTTCCTGGTGATTGCAGCAAAACTGATTCAGCAGACCTCTTCCTAAAAATGTAACACATATTCTCTTATTGTGTCACATTTGAACAGAGTACCTGGATATCTGGGATGTCAATATGCTCAAACAGCCCAATGAGGAGAACAAGCAGAGGCATCACACACACCTCTACTCCAATGATCACCTGATCGTACGCCGAGCGCAGGAGTTCCTCATCAAAATCACCTTCAATCGTCCTTTCAAGCCTGAACAGGACAAGTTTGCTGTTGAGTTTGCAATCGGTGTGTTACTTAAACTTAATACATAGTTAGTCATTATTAAGTGACAGTTGCAAGAAAAAGTTTGTGAACCCTATGGGTTATTCATTAAAAGTGGTCTATGATCTATGCCACAATGAAAGACTAAAACAAACTTATTGATCTAATAACACCAAACTGTGCAGGAAGGAACAAGTAAGTGAAACATTGAATTTAGTAACTTGTAGATTAATGGTATGTACATTTACAGTATTTGGCAGACATTCTTATCCAGAGCAACTTACATTTCTCTCATTTATACATCCGAGCAGTTAAGGGCCTTGCTCAAGTGCCCAACAGTGGCAGCTTGAACTCATAACATTCTGAGCAGTAAACCAACACCTTAACCACTGAGATACAACAGCCAGGAGGAGTTTTTGACCATTCCTCCCTACAAAACAATTTGAGTTCATTTTTGGGCTGTCTTGCTTGAACAACCATCTTTAGGTCATATAATCGGAATTGGGTTAAGGTCAGGCTTAACCATTCCAAAACACAAATTTTCTTTTTTTCAGCCATGGTGAAAATAACTGTACATAAAGTTACAATTACATTTTACCAGACATGAAGTTACAATTCCATAACACATACACACATGACAGTAAGAAAGCTTAAGACAGTAAAAAAAAAAAAAACCTCTTGCGCTGAACTGTTCTAAGGAATTTCTAAGATGTTTATTTAGCCTGGAGAATAGAAAGCATTAAGTCTTACTTCCTCTACTTAATTTTGCTATCTTCCTCTTTTCACGACATCGTGCTGATGGTGTGTTGAGAAATAATGTCAGTAACGTTGCAATCAAGAACAAATTGTTGACATGAGAGTGAGCAAGGAACATTGCCATGTGTTTCCTTCCCCTTCCCGATGGCCTGCTTCCTCATCTCCTGAGTGTTTCCTCTTTCTAGAAGTCATTCATCTCACTGAAATGTAATACCATGACTCTTATAGTGTTAGGACAACTAAGATTTGTGTATGAGCTGTATTTGCAGTTGCAAGTTATCTAATTCTTGAAATTCCAAAAGTTAAAAAAAAAGTTCACACTCACTGAAATGGTTGCTCAACTGGTGACACGATCAATTAGCAGTCTGATTATATTCTCTAATGTAAGCAATAGACAACATGAGGAAGAGATGGCTCAATATAAGTAACATGCTATGACAAAACTGTTTAGTGTTTTTGAATAAATTGGTCTACACACCAAACAGTGCAGTTTCCATTATCATATGTGTGTTACCTCTGTGCTAGTATCATCTTCTCTAGGAATCTGTCCACTAAATATAAAAAAGAACCAGCTCAGCAGTTTTGATGTGTATATATTTAGACAGACATAATAACTCTACTGAGAGATTCTACAGCATTTGGCAGATGCTCTTATCCAGAGTAACATACAGAAGTGCAATGTAGTGTCCATCAAATATGTAAACTAATTTTTAAAAAAAATCATTCACCATAACTGTAATTTTATTGCAAACCTAGGGTTAGGGTTAGGCACACAGGTACATGTAGGCATGTGTTCAGTATGTTTCATTCTTCACCTTTATGTTTTTTTCTCTCTATACATTGTCTTCTATTCATTTCATAAGAATAATCAAACATATATCATAACATATCAACTGCTTAGTTTGCAGTGTTCACTTTATGTCCATTGTTCTGGTCCACAGTGTGCAGGTATTTTTCTAAATGCCTTCCTCTTCACTAGGTGCTGGTGCACAGTACAGTAAAGGCACCTACATACCCGTCTTCCCGACTGCAGAGCGGCAGAGTGTGTGGCGTGGTCAGATCTTAGAGAGCTCAGACAATGTTGTCACCATGGGCATCACTCCTGCTCCCGACTGCATTGTGGGAAAGTACAGGATGCATGTTGCTGTGGTCACTCCATATGGCATTCGGAGGACTAGGAGGGACCCAAGCTTGGATACATATATAATCTTCAACCCCTGGTCACCAGGTCAGGAACTGCTGTTATATGAAGCTGCATTTTTATATTAGTTCTGCCTGCAAAGCAAATCACAGGTTTATATTAAAGTGCTTGTTTGGATATGTTGCATATGCAATGTATTAATGCATATGCACTACATATGCATATATTTGTTGAAGAAGATATATCATGAAATTTTCTGTCAGGAGATATTTATTTAGTAATTTTGGAGAATGCCTCCAGTGTCAACACTTTGTAACTGTCAGGGGTAAAGCTGTAAGTTTTCTTGCCACAACACAAGAAAGCATTCAGGATGGAGGGCTAAAGGCAAATAAAAAGGAATCATGCACTGTGGGACGTATTGTTACTGGAAAACCATCAACACTGTGGTAGTAACCATACCTCTGGGCTGCAGCACACCAACCAGTGGATTTGCTCCCTATATTAACATTGTTCCAAGTGTTTCCCCCCTTAAATATCAAATACAAATAGAGGGATTATTGTGTGTAGTTAAATTCTGTCCAAACCGTTTCATTATATCTATTATATTCCCACTGACATCCAAAGTTCTGATTACAAAGAGTAACATAATAGCTTGCAGAAGTTATATATGTTTTAAGAACTGGGAAGTATGATTGACCTTTGACCTTGACCTTCATGGTAGGTGATACTGTATACCTTGATGATGAAGAGGAGAGAGAGGAGTGTGTGCTGAATGAATTGGGCATCATCTATCATGGCGCGTACGATGACGTTTCAGAGCGTACCTGGAACTATGGACAGGTACAGAAACAATAATGCAAAAAAGACATTTAATTTACCAGTAACCAAAATGAAAGAGCATATGGTACACACTGTAAATCTGTATATGAAACATAAGTGCAATATGGGTTTTATTGTGTATTAGAGTACATATTAATGAGAGTCTTTGAAAGCAGCAGCTATATGGATTAATGCAAAATAATCCAGTTACACTTAAATCAGTCATAACATTGAGCTTTATACAAAGAATTCAAACCACATTTAAACACACAATAGGACGAAACACCAGTTTGAGCTTGAGTTTGTCTATGATATAACAATATTTCTGTTTGATTACTAGTCAGTTGGTAAAACCTTTTTTTTTTAATCTCTTTGTCACGGTGACTCAGGGCCTATGAGCTGCTATTTTGATCTCTTTCTGTTTTAGTTTGAGTTTGGCATTCTGGATGCATGTCTGTTCATCTTGGATAAAGCTGAAATGCCTCTCACAAACCGTGGAGATCCTATCAAAATCAGCAGGAAGGGCTCTGCTATGGTGAGATACTTGTTAGATACATCTACAACACAAATAAGTATAAAAGCAAATCTAAAAACATATCTATCTATCTATCTATCTATCTATCTATCTATCTATCTATCTATCTATCTATCTATCTATCTAAATTAATAAAAAAAATATATAATGATGTCCACACTACTGTTTTGACCTTATAGTTGAACTCACGTGATGATGATGGCGTGCTGTTGGGAAACTGGAGTGGTGATTACCTGTATGGTGTGGCTCCCACCTCCTGGACAGGCAGTGTGGAGATCCTGCTAGATTATGCTGGAAGTGGGGGACAGTCAGTCGGCTATGCCCAGTGCTGGGTCTATGCTGCTGTGTTTAATACTTGTAAGAGCATGATTTTATGCTGTTACTGCCCTCTGCTGATTAAACGTTGTTGTCACAAGAAAACACTGCGCTCCTTACAAAATATTTACATTAACTAGTTGTTTAAAATTAATAACTGGAACAATTCACTGCCAATTCACTGCAATGTGTACAGTTTCTATTACATGAGTCCTGGGACCTGAATGTTCTCCTCAGTGGTTATATGTTTATGTAAGTCTCTTAAAAATAAATGAATATATCAATAATATCCGAATAGTACTAATAGGTTACTTAATATGCTGAATAATTGCCATTTATGCATCTGTGCTGCTATTAATGTAAGTATACTGTGGATCTATATGAGTGACAATACTCTTGCATAATACTGTAATTAAGAAATGTGACACAATTATACGTTAACATTATACTACACAGGGAAAAAACCCCACACAATTTGTTACCATGTACCATGCCCTTTGAAATAGAAAGATTTTTTACATTATAACTACTGAAAGTCAAGCGTAATCTTCCTAAGAATTCTAGTGTTAACAATTTGATCCATATTGTAATAGTTTCCTTAAATGAATAATTAAATGTTCATTCCATTGCTGTTAGGGCCTATATGATATTTGATGTCATCCTCTTTACAAATGCCAAGTTGTAATAATTTGTTATTGATTTCTACAGTTATCATTTAAAATTTTTTATATGATTATATCCCTGTTTCTAAAATTAAATCTGTGATCCCCATTCTCTTTCAGTCTTACGCTCTCTGGGTATCCCTAGCAGAGTGGTCACTAACTTCTTCTCTGCCCATGACAACAATGGAAACCTGAAAATGGACATCATACTAGATGAAAATGGCAGAGTGGACAGAAACCACACCAGGGACTCCATCTGGTCAGCCCTTATTATTAAACAATAAAATCGCTATTTTAAAAATAATTAAATAATTCTACACATCAATATAACATCCTAGTATCGTTGAGATGACTGGAACCAAGTCCAGAATGGCTTAATGTGACACCTACAGAGGTATATAAGGTGTTACCTTTGTAGTGGTTTCAAACTTATCCATGTTCTATCTTGTTGGCTAATATGTGGAATGAATATGGGTCTTTGGCTTGTTTTACAATGAGATTTGTATTTATTTCAGGAATTATCATTGTTGGAATGAGTGCTACATGGCCAGACCTGATCTCCCTGATGGCTTTGGAGGCTGGCAGGTTGTGGATGCTACACCTCAGGAGACCAGTGATGGTGAGAACACACACACAAAAACACCTAATCAAAAATGTCAATAATCAGATACAGTACACACTTTGTCAAAGACTCACCTGATGATTATACTCCACACCAGCAGAAGTCCCCATCACCTGAGTACTAACACACTTCCTGGTTATCTGTCTCACCACATTCCTAACACGTTCTCATTCAGAAACACTACATAAACACTAGTATCCAGATACTCTTTGCAAAGTCTTGTCTGCTTTACCATCTAAACTGTTTGTTATTTTGGGTTGGATACTCTGGTATTTTGACTCTTGGATTGTTTACTGCGATTGTTGTTTTTGCCCATTCCATTTGGATTAGTTCACCAGTTGTTTGTTCTTTCTTGCATTTTGACCTGGCCTGTTTTTCCATGATGATTTTGTTTCATATTTTGTCATAGATTGTATTCACATACACACTTATACACATGCAGAGGCGACACAGGTACACACAAAAAAATATGTGTGCTGCATATATTAATACAATTAGAATTCATTTCAGATTAGTTTTATATATATATATATATATATATATATATATATATATATATATATATATATATATCACCTTTTAATAATAGACATTGTCCCAAAGCTGCTTTACAGAAATTTGCCTGTAAATTTAGATACCTAATTATCAATCCAGTGCCCAGTGACAGTGCCCAGGAAAAACTCCCCGAGATTAAATAAGGAAGAGAATTTGACAGGAACCAGACTCAAAATATAGCCCATCTTCTTCTGGGTGATAGTGGGATTATAAATCATTACTATATACAGTCATATAGAGAAGGGAAACAGTGCTGAATGTATTAATAGTATACAGAATATTCACACGGGCATACATGAAATGATATTAGATAAGCACAGGAGTGCCTTTTTTTTATAATCAGAGCACAGTTTTACAAAGTACTAGTGGCTACTTTATCCAAGGAAAGGTAAGCCATAGGCATATCAGAAATCAGAAATCTCTACAGCAGCTGTCTGTTCAATAAGTCAGTACGTCTTTACAGTAGCAATGTACAATGCTTTGAGATAAATAAACAGGAACAGCATAAACAGAGGTAGAGTTCAGTCAGGCAAATACAAAGTGTAGCCAGCATCAGGCACTAGGCATCAGGAGTGGCTTGTTAGTAGCTTGACAGAAAGACTTCCGCGCAAGGTGGCAAGTATCTTGCTTTATGTATGATTGAGTCTTTATTTAGTGTAGAGATTGTAACTGTGTTACAGGTATGTACCGGTGTGGACCTGCATCTGTAGCAGCCATTAAACATGGCCAGGTCTGCTATCCTTTTGATGCCCCATTTGTGTTTGCGGAGGTGAGTAGATTAGTGTCTAATCTTAACAATCCTGCAGCTCTTCTTTACTCATGCTTCATAATGGAAAACATCATACACATATATTTTTTTCTTCTTCTGTGTACTGCTTATTTTGTGTACAGTGCTTTGAGAAGCTGCTTTTAAAGGCACTCTATAAAATAAAGTTTATTATTATTATTATTATTATTATTATTATTATTATTATTATTATTATTATTATTATTATTATAAAGAATTTGATAATAGACTGCTGGAAAAAATAGGGAAAACTGTCCAAAGAAGTTAACTACTTAAATTTCAACTAAGAACCATTTGTGTAGCCTATGACTACAAAGGTAAATTGATCAAATGTACATTATTATTATTATTATTATTATTATTATTATTATTATTATTATTATTACTACTACTTTTTATTGTTAGTAGTAGTACAGGTGAAAGTATAAATATTTCTATTTATACAGGTATATATAAATTATACACTCTCACCTTTATACTTTAACTGGTGTTTGTGACTGATTGTGCCCTTCAGGTGAACAGTGACTTGGTGTACTACTCCAGAAGTAAAGATGGCACACTGGAACCAGTGAAGGTGAACACCAGCTATGTGGGCCGCATGGTGCTGACCAAAGCAGTGCTGGATAAAGGACGGAGAGACATCATCAACAATTACAAATTCCCCGAGGGTAGGTCAGCTAGAACACTTGTGCATGCTATGAACTATATCTGGTATATCTTATACATGATCATAACCAATTTTTGTTCACAACCATTACTTAAAAACGAATACAAGATAAGTTGATAGTGCTACAGTACAACTGCCACAATAGG